>NW_009910361.1:0-6263 GCF_000696875.1 Nestor notabilis
GGGCTCTGCTGCAGGAGGGACAGCAGGACATTGTGTATGTATTCCATACTATAACAAGAGACTAGAAGAAATCCTTGTGTATTTAATTGCTAATAGAGAATTCTTGTCCATGGAGCTACAATTACACCTTTTTTGACTGAATTTCCAGTGATTGGTGGGGATTGGTGAATTAATTTCTCTCCTTTTACAGTGCCTCTCAAGCAGCTTTCCAAGGAGGTGGAAAATCCTCCCATTCATATTCTTCTACTTCCTACTCTCATTCCCAGTGCGGCGACATGTCAGGTAAGACAACACTTTGTAAGGGTATGTTTGTTAGTGGATTACATCTGCCCCAACAACTACAATGTGTTTTGTCAGAAAGAGTTTTGTACTTGGGCTTGGTAAGACCCAGAAGTGAGAGAATCTTATTGGCTCTGTCACAGAGGAATTAGGGTTCAAATACAGTAAGTCTTGCCCTTCCCACTACCTAAATGAATACAGACTAGAGATTAGAAGCTTTGCAGAATGGGGTATGGTTTTTGCTCGTTGTAATAAAATAAGAAATACAGATCTCAGAAAGTGCCAAGGGTAGTGCTGGGCTTGGAGACACTGAGCTTCTCTTGTTAACAGAGCATGTTAGGTGAAAGGATTAAGTTCAACAGGAAAGATCAAATCTCCCCTAAGGCCATGATTTGCTCTGACTTTACACAGGACAGGCAAGAGTGTGCTAGAGCAAGAGTAGCAGCACTGGCATCCTCCAACCAGACACACTGGACATGGACCATGAGAGCCTGCACCAAGCACTTCTGCAGCATGGCTGATGCAACTGCAGCTCTTTGGACAGGGCACCCCCACCTCTGCCACATCACCTCCTGCCATTCTGCACCTCTTGCCTCGCTCAACTTGCCTTTGCTTCTTAGTTTAAGGGCTTCCATTCTGCTGGTAACATGGCCTCTAATAAAATTTACTTCTGCAATGCAATAAAAAGAGTGTCTGGAAATTATTTGAACAAACTTGAACAGGCATTATCAAGCTCACCAGCCCATACCAGGCTGTCAGTCATCCTTTGTAACAGATTCGGGACAACCTATTTTGCACTAAGAAAATGGACACCATGATCAGATAATAACTTCTTTCCAAGATCTCACCTCAATCTCCCTCTGTCAGGTTAAAGCCATTCTCCCTTGTCCTGTCCCTACAGGCCCTTGATCAATTCTTGATACAAGTTTTCTCCTTCCTGTGAAATTACAACCCATTTACCACCTTGTTTTCTAATAGCCACTAAAGGATTCCTTCCTTATCTCTTGCCCTGTTGCTTTTCACTGAAGACACTAGGAATGAAGAGTGAAAGGAGAAAGAAAATACCAATGATGGGTAACTCTCTGAAGATTCGCTAACTGTAAATATACTAAACTGTGCTACCATGACTCATCTGAGCCCATTAACCTCTGGCTTTACTCAGCTCAACATAGCCAGAGTTCCTAAGGGAAAATGTGACTCAGTGCAAGTTGTTCCAGTCCCTGTGGATTTCCTGACATCAAGTATTTCTCCACCTTGGACTAGGCAGAGAATTATGTATTGCTACCTTCTGTTAGGCAATACAGCCACAAGGCAGTGTGCCTGTTCCCTTCAGTGTCAGGCACAAAAACACTCCTAAGGTTTATGGTACAATTTTCAATTTAAATACCAATATAATACCAAGAATCCGATTTTGGTCAGTACACTCACCTGGCTGATACACCTTAGAGGAATGAGAGAGACATTCAATCTGATGGAATTATTTTCTACACTTAATTTTTCTGCTTAAGAAGATAAAATATGCAATAAAATAGGAGGTGAGAGGGCAATGCTAAATTAGAACAGATATTTTACACATATTTTGATTTCTAAAGATCGCAGTGAAGTTCCTTGTCAGTCTGTGACTGTGCTCAGATGCACAAAACTAGCCAGGTCTCCTTCGGTTACAAGTGCCTGTTCCCTTCACCTACTAATCTAGTAGCTACTGTTTCATTTAAGGCTGAGGGTATTGTTCTGTCAGGGTAATGAAATGAAAGGTTTTCCCATCATAAACAACTGCTCTAGGTCTTCTGTCCATAATCATGTGGATTACAAACACAATTAATGCTGTGATTGCAGTCTGTGGTAAGAATCCACAAAGATGACACTTTCTATTCATGTTGAAAAACTGGGTTTCCGAACTGACTTTTTTAGTCCAGTATCAGGAATTCTTACAAATAAAAGCCCTTCTCCAACGAAATGAAAACTCATTTCAGGTTTTAACAGTATAGAAAGTGATGTAAAGCAAATACAAACACAACTTTCATCTCCAAAGGCTGCCAGAATTCATTCAAGTCTCAGCCGTACTTAACATAGCCAGAACAGCTTAAGACATCTTTTTTGAGGGGGGATTATGGAAGCTTGGACTACAGTTAGTGTGTATAAGTAAGTGCTGAAAGGTTATTTTACTTCCTTCTAATTCCCCAGAAGCACAGAGAAATATCAGGATGATCAAAGCCACGGCCTTCCACAAGCAGAGAACTCCAGGGAATGCCAGAGCTGCAGAGCTCCCTTTCCCCCTTTCTAAACTGCTGTGTTAAGGGTGTGGGATTTCTGGGAAGCAGAGTCTGAAGTTAAATCTGCAAGACCAAAGCTATGCAAACTTCAGACTGGAAGGAGTGGGTGTGCTGCGAAGCTGCCAGAAGGATTAGCCCCATGGTGGAGCCCTCCTGCTGCTGACAGTGTGACTCCTCTCACCCACCACCACTGATTCCTGAGGCACTAACCCTCATCTGAGCACTGGGCAAGGGCTGGCCTCGGGGAAACACATGGAACATGCCATGGACAGGCCAGAGGCACAGCACACCTCACTGCAGCTGGCAGGTCCGCCAGAAACCTTGTCACATGTTCAATCAGGTGTCTTGGTAGCACTGTGTGCTCCTGGCACTCACTTCACTCCATCCATGGAAAAAGCAATACAGTTGCTTATTCTGAAAAGACCTACAGGAAAGAAAAAAAGGGATTTGGCAGGAAGGAATTTAGAATTCCACTAGTTAATATCATTGATAATAACAGCATACTCTAGCAGGTAGAGAGAAGGAGAACAGGAAAGGATTGCTATATGGAAAGAGCTTCACTTCTCCAGGGAATTACTTTTAAACTTTTCCTTTTTCAGTGGTAGGAAGGACCACTGGATAACAATGTAGATGGACTGTAGCATTAAAATAGCTTGCATTTCATTGGAGTTTCTGTAGGGCTACACATGTGCAAGGGTACGGCTCCATCCCGGGGAGTCACGTAAGAGACAAACAAGAACAGAAATGTCTCATCTCTGAACAAAGCCAAGAGATGCACAAGGTGGTGATGCTGAAGGGTGATGGGCAACGGATGAGGAAGGCACAGAGTTCCTGATGAAACTCATGGGAGTAGCACTCTTCTTACCAAGACCTCAGTTGACTCATTCGTGGTAGAATAATTAATTACCAGTAATTGTTTCTGAGGCTGTCCTCTCCCTCTTGTGTGACTAAAGACATATCCAGCAATGGCATCCTACCTTCTTCAAAGAACACTGACTGCTTTTGGTTCTTTTGCCAATGCAAAGTATCTGTTTGTGGCTCTGCGTCCAATTTCTCCAGTGAGTAAACAGCACTTGTGGAATGGTGTAACCCAGCTGCAGCTCAGCCCTGAGCAGCCACTCGCTCCCCGCACTGGGATGGGGAGAGAATCAGGAGGAGAAATGTAAGAAAACACCTGGGCTGACATTAAGGCAGTTCCAAAGAGTAAAACAAGGAATTATTTCAGCACTTCCCATCAGCAGGTGGGTGTTCAGCCATCTCCAGGACAGGACATCCCCAGGACATCTCCATCACACATAACAGTTACTTGGGAAGACAAGCGCCATCACTCTGAATGCCCCCTCTTCCTGCTTCTCCCCCAGCTTTATATGCTGAGCATGATGCCCTATGGTCTGGAAGATCCTTTGGGTCAGTCGGGGTCAGCTGTCCTGGCTGTGTCCCCTCCCAGCTCCCTGTGCCCCCCAGCCCACCCACTGGTGGGGTGAGGCCTTGATGCTGTGTAAGCACTGGTCAGCAGTAACCAAAACATCAACACTGTTCCCAGCACACATCCAAAACACAGCCCATGCCAGCTTCTGTGAAGGAAATTAACTCTCTCCCAGCCAAGCCCAGCAGTTGGAAAGGCTTCATAACACTATCACTACAAACAAACTTCTCATTTACAGATGTTTCTAAGGTGCTTTATGAGCAAAAAGTCTTGCAGGGGCAGATACGATTTCAAAGATCTAACACTCTCCTCAAATGGCTGAGAAGCCTCTATCTCTCTACATCAGAAAACCTCTGACTTTTTCTGTCATCGTAGGGATTACAACTGTTGATGGTACCTTGGAAGACTTGGCTCTGGCTTGGGAAGTCAACTGGCACATCCAAATGGACTGACAAGAGCCATCTCAGACCAACAAGCTGTGCCCACAGGATAGAGGACCAAAAATGCATAGGAGATATGGCAATACCTACGAGTTACAGAATAGAAAGTCTAAGTCTTTGTGATACAGTTACAGCAGTTAGCATAGTTAGATCAGCTACTCAAAGAAGAGATGGACAGAGGGACAGAGGGACAGAGACAGAGAACAGGTAGGACACTGTTGATGGTACAAAATGACAGCATTGGGAAACATCTGAAACCATTGGGTCAGATGCTATGATGCAACACTACCAAGAAGCAGATATAAAATCAACACCTCTGGCATTAATGCCAATCAGCAATAAGCATCTCATAGGGAAGAAGAAAGGTGCATTTCAACAATCTAATGAGGAAAATATGACTAAGGAATCACACCCTGTGAGAAAATAATTCGTATTTTTTAATAATGATGACTCAGGCTCAATAACACATGCAAAGCAACTGGTTCTGACGGGCAGATCGGCAGAGAGCTACCAACAGAAGAACAATCTGAACTATAAAGATCAAAGCTTTATATTATCTTCAGCGTATCTATGAAAATGGGGGGGGAGTGTATCGAGGAGGGTAAATGGCTTTCCACGAGTATTCAGTCAGCCACAATATGCATCACAGATCTCATAATCCTTGCGGCTAAGAGAGGGAATGTTGCTCCAGCCACAACTGTGAAGTGTGTGTAAGTGAGATCGTAAATGCAGAAACTAACAGAAAAATCAGCTAGGAATATTGAGATGAAGTCCCATCAAAGGCTAACTCTCACTTGAAGATGCTCCTTGCCTTAAGAGGCTTAAAATTTATGTTTTCCAGAAGTTGCAATGTTAGAGAGACAAGAGAGAGGGTGAGGGGATCCAAAGGGTCATCAGGGCTGTCTCTCCTATATAAGGATAAAATCCCTACCATCAGTGAATCACAGTCAATCTCAAAACTGTTTTTCTTTTCCATCCAAAGTCCTTCCAGACCCTTTTGCCTCCCACAGATAAAAAGCTCCCCTTAGTTTCCAGCTAAAATACACTCAAACCCAGATGGTGCCTTTCTTATGTGGGCAGCAGGGCTGTCCTTTATCTTAAAGAGCCCCGGTATCTCCTTCCTTGAGAGCAAGCTGATAAACATCTGAGCCTCCATTTTGCTAAGTGGAAAAGCTGAATCCTTTTGCTCTCCTCTCCTAGGACAGAGTCAGTGATACCTTATCCATCCTACAGATCTATTTTGGTGTAAAATAATCTTGAGTAAGGGGAAATTTGCACAAATCACCACTTCAAAACTCCATCATTGCGTATCCATCACTGCGTGAGACATGGGAACTGATACTACCAGAGTTTGGTGACAACAGAGTATCATTGCTTCTACAGAGGTTATTCCATTGACATTTACCATGAAGCATTCTGACTGGCAGCACCCAGGGTGAGCTTTCTTTATATAGAGAAGGACCTAAATTCATAGATTCCATTTCCAAAAGCGTCGGTCACTGGCAGTTGTGGAGGCAAAATAGAACAAGACTCACTCTCGGGGTGCCTGAGTTCATATTTCTTCAACTCTGAAATTAAAACAGAGTTACAAGGTGGTGCTTTCACCACCTGCTTGAGGACAAAAAGTTACTTCAAAGAACAAAGAAGAACCACTAAAATAAGTCTCTCTCACTCAGTAGCCAGCAACACACTATCTGAAACAAAATCTAACACACAGCCACCCACATGAAATTATAGTGCGTGCTTCAGGTGAATCAGCACACAGACACAATACCTCTGGGGAGGGCTGTCCCAGGCCCTAAGAGAAATTCCCCTTAGCACATCACTTTTGGCATGAGCACTGGG
>NW_009910362.1:0-5577 GCF_000696875.1 Nestor notabilis
CTCGGATTTCAGGTGAAGCTCGGTGCCGCAGCCGGGCAGGAGACCCGTTACTGCAGTAGCGCTTTCCGCCTGGGCTCTCACCCCAGCAAAGCCAGAAGGTCAGTTTGGAAAACACTGTTTATAAGCAGAGCCGAGGGGGTGTTTGAACATGAAGCGTGAGTCCAGTGAAAAAATCCAGGCTTGTGAAAGCTATCTGTAAGGTCACACCAAATCGGGGTAATTGCTTCACTGCGTTTGGTGGTTTTCAGCTAGGAGTAAAGACACACTGGTGAATTTGAACTAAGAGATGTAATGAAAGAACTATTTTAATTTCCCACTTCTAAGCGACACGAAGATCAAAGCTAGCTAAATTCATTGCTGGTTTTAGGGAAGCTAAGCATCACATTTTGCTAATTTACTCCCCACCTCTTCCCCACAGCGTGTGTTGGGCTTTGTTTCAGGAAAAGTTAAGGCCGTTTCTTGTTTTGACTTAGCTCAGAGGGTTGGGGCTTCCTTCCTCTGAAGAAATCAGGTAAACAGATTTTGTGTGCAACTCTAGAAATAACAGTTCTTCGGCTTCCCCCATCCACACATATTGGAATCTTTATCATTTACTTCCAGTAATGCTTTTAGTATTTACAAAAAAAATAAACTCCAGCTATTTCCCCATCCACTCAAATGCCATTATCCCAAAGCGGAGTGCCAGATAATTAACTGCAGTTACTCAGCTGCAGTTATTCTCAAGTAACAAGTTCAGGACTCATTCCAAGTTAGGCTTCCCTTTCCTGCCTACCCCACAGGATCCAGATTATGTTTTACATGTTGGTTATGAAGTCCTGAAAGGACTTCAGAAGAACAGGCATTATCAGGCATCACTCCTGCTTGCTGGGACTTTTTATGTTTGGCTAGGTTCAAACTCCTGCATGTCAGACCTGTTACTTTTTAGTATTTTCTTATCTCAGTAGCATTACTCAGGGTTTATATTACTGACTCAGTGTTAAGCTTACGTAATGCACATCCATGTCTGTGTTCTCTGTTCTGGAAAGTTAATGAAAAGCTTTGGCTTCTTCTGCCATGAAAAAAACTGAATTTACGGATTTTTAGAAGAGACAGAACAGCAAGCTGGAGTACCTCACTGTCCCAGCCCCAAGGTTCACAGCTGCATGCAGTATTTCCTTCTCCAAACACGACTGGAGCAAGAAGAATTGATCATGTCTCAATTTTGTTAAAACAGGTGATTAACTGTCGTTTTCAGAAGAAACAATTATCACATTTAAAATTTTAAATGTAAGGACATCCCACCTCAAAAGCAAATGCTTAGATTTGATCATTGATGTGGGGCTGATGGAAATATCAAAGTAGAAATTGGATGTAGTGAAACAAAAAAAAAAAAAAAAAAAACCCTCTCTTTCACCAGTTTTCAAATCTGCTGAATACTCACACACCTTGCTTGGGATCACTGGCAGCCTAGGGAGTGTTTGGTACCTCTGAAACACAAAAGCTTTGAAAAATGCAAGTGTCGTCATATACACGCAGCAGCAATAAAATGGCAGTTACAGTTCAGATCAATTGCTGTGCACACTGCCTGCCTGGTAAGAAAAAGCCTCAGAGTTCTGCACAGAAAAATCAGTCCAAAAAGGGTGTGCGAGATGAGTGGGACAAACAACTGATAGTGCAGAAAAGAGAAGCATGGGGTTTTGAGAAAGAAGTTGTTTCCTTCTCCTCCCCACCCCCATTTCTTCCTTTTGGAATGATGTTATACTCTCTAGCAGGTTAATGAGGTTAATCTCCAAAGGGAATAAAAAGAAACCCAAACTATAATCAAATAGATTAAAAAGGAAAATGAACAAAAGGAGGAGTAAGAAATAGTCTTCTGGAAAAAGATTGCTCATCTAACCTACTGAGAAACATAGACTAATTACAGCTAACTACTCTGTGCTAAAATGAAAATTAGCACAGTCTGATATTTTTGTGGAAGTAAGTGTTCTGGTCTAAAATATACACTTGCCAAGCAGCGAAGACTCTCCTCAATAAAAGAAGGCAGAGAAGCAACATAGAAAATGGCAGTTTACAATAATGCACTTGTAATCCGTGGCATGGGGAGAGGCATTGTGATAATATATAATGTGATCTAGAGGAGAAATACTATTTATTTTATAAAAAAAAAGTTTGTACAGATTTGGAAAATACTTGATGCATCTGAAAAGTATTCTAATTCCAAACAGACAATATACACCCATGCCTCCCTGTGTTTAGTCCATCTGTCAAAAAGTGGTAAATGGTCAGTTAACTTCAAAAAACTATTAACCACAAGCACAACATTATTAAAAATAAAAAAATCTAAAAAACCCACCAAACCCAAATGAAACCAACCCCCCCCCCCCAAAAAAAAACAACAACCCACAACAAAAAACAACAACCAAAAAACACCCCCCCAGACAAAACACAAGCTGGAAATACGAACCTATTTCCCCAGCAAAGCATTAACCCTGAAAAGAATACAACATATGGTATGGAAAAGTAGCACACACCCAACTTTACTGAACATTTCCTCAAAGTAGCAATCAAGTGCAAAGAACGTGCATTGTATTTTACAAGCGTACTAGCTGCTTACTGCTTTTTGACTTCAGAAATGGACAAGAAGAGCAGCCACAAGACACTCAGGCGGTGGTGGCGGCGGTGGCTGCTGTCGCCACCCCTCCCCATAAGACATATGTGGGTAATCAGGGCTAGTATTTGACCCGTTACCTTAATTGTACCTGATAACCTACCTTTTCCATGTAGCTGGGTTTTAATTAACAAGATGGAGCTATAAAAGACCTTTATCTGTGTTTATTGCTCTTTGATGTTATTTGCTTTGTGACTTTTGCATCTGTGTTGTACCTGTGACTCACTCAGAAAAGGCTTGCCAGAATCATTTAGAAAATAGATAAGTCCTGTTTTCTTATTGATTTGTCAGAAATCAGACCAAAATGGAGCATTGGATCTGTAGGTCTTGTAGGCTTTGGGGGCTAGTCACCATTACTCGTAATCAACTCCCACATATATACAACAGTACAGGGACATATGTATTGTACTCAAGTTCAGTAGTAATATGGTTAATAAACACTGGTAGTAGCTGTAGTCATGGCACAGTATTTGCAGTCTTACCCTGAGATAGGGTCATACGTTGTTGGGCATAAAAAGAGAGAGTGGCTTATTATCTGAAATTCTTCACTGAATTGACTGAGTAGTAGGTTATGGATGTTGTCTCTTTGGGTTAGCAATATAGGACATATGAGTATATCCTACATATTAACTTTTGTCACCATAAAGTTGAATAGAAGGAATGATGTCCAGAGAGTGGGGTAGAGGTAGGATTTTCTCCGTCACTGCCTAACTGATCCAAGTTGAGCTCTACAAAGTGGCAGTAATGAGTACCCACAGGTGATGAAAAGGACTCTCTTGTGGAGGAGCTGCAGGCTTCTGTGTCTTTCAGAGGAGGCTGTTTTTTCCACATTCTCTGTCATAGCAATCCATGCTAGACTAGGTGGGGTAGTAGAAAATAGAAAGCCCACAGTTCCAGAGTATCAGCTGGAGCAATGAGAGTGGGGTAAGTTCTATTGACAAAGGTAAGCTTAATTACACCATTGGTGAAGCTAGTCAAATGTTTGTAGATATTAAACACATTTTCGCAAAGAACAAAACCAGAGAAATGCATTTTATTCTTTCTTACAAAGTTTGTATACTGGTTTTAGGAGAGACTTAACTGACAAATGTGAAGAATTTGCAGATTTCTCAAGTAATTACTATAATTCTTCTTGCCTTTAAAAATAGCTCAAGTTAATGTGGTTCATTGCTTTCTGTGAAAGAAGATAAAATACCTTTTTTTCCCCTTCTAAATAAGAGTGATCTCAGTAGTGAGATCATAGGAAGCACAGAAGGCAGTCATTCTGCTGAACACTTTGTGTACCTTTAACAGGAAAACTTCGTACAGTATCAAAACTTCATACATTATCAAAATGGTGACTCAAGCTGATAAAGACTGGTAAAGGTAATTCGCAAGAGTGAATGTCAAGTTATACACCTATTTCAGAAAGACAAGGAGGAAAGAAAGGGAAACGGAGGAGGAGCTGCCTTATGTAAGCAAATAACTTACTGTAGGGCTTTCCCTGTATCAGGAGAAAGACAAATGAAGGGACTGTGGCCCATCAGACCAGGAGTGTTAGAAAGATGATGTTTCATTAATCTAACTAAAGGAAAGGGCTAAAGAGACCAGGTCTGGACATCTGTTGGGCAACACAGGCAAGAGGAAGAAAATGCCTCTTAAGTTCTTGGAAAGTGCTGGGAACAAAATTTTCTTTCCAGAGGTGAGAGAAGTAACTGGAGATGAGCTTTTCTACATTTCATCCTGAGGAGAAGAGTGTGATCAAGGAAGAAAATCCGCATGAAAGTGATGGTCAAATTATGAAATTCACAATTCTTTAGAAAAAAGAGGGGAATGACAACAGAATAAGGAAAATAAATTTGAGTATATGATTATTGTCATTCGTGGAAGGGCAATCTAAGAGAAAAAAGGATAAAAAGAGTTTTAACTAATACAAAATTGTTATGGCTTTGAAACACAGGTGGTCACTCTTTCATACAGAAGTAGAAGATCCTTGTGTAGGGATAATCTATCAATAAGTAGAGATTGATAATGACTTCGTAGGCAACATTTCTGCAGAATAGCATCTGGTAGATATACTGGATGGAAAAACTGAGCAGAAGCCAACAATGTCAAACTTCTATAAAAAAAAGCATAATTCACAAAAGCACAGAAGTCATATGCAAAACACATGGAGTAGTGTTTTCTCTGTGTAGCACTGTTAAGTCCTCATCTGGAGTGCTATGTCCAATTTTGGTTGTTTGAAGAAAGATGTGGGTGATAGGAATTACGGAAGAAAGCAAAATTGAAAGGGTATAAAAGACATGACCTCTGAGGAAAGACAGATGGAACTGGGTTTGATGTATTGGAAAACATGCAATTCATTTTACAAAAATATGAGAGATTATTGCAAAACCAATGTAATCCAGTCCATATCTACTGTGACACTAAATTATAGTAAGGAAGACAACAAATAGATACTAGGAAAATGGCATTAACACTATACATAGTTAAGTACTGAGCCAGGTTACTGATGGAGCTGTTGGTGTCTAGATTGTTGATCTTTCCCTTGCCTTGCCTTCCCTTCCCTTTTTTATACCATATGAAATGCAAAGGAAACTCAGATTAAGTGGTAGGCCGTAGAAACGTGGCCAGTTGGCATCAGAGGGCCTATTTCTGAGCGAAGTGGATAAAAGCTGTTGAAACCATAAAGGCCATGGACCTCTTCAGGAGCTACGTATTACATAGTGTAGACATAACTACTGATACGGTTTGTTCACTGTTAGGATTTCATAATATTTTACTGACATAACCCTGGGATGAATGAAGTTGCATAGGTAGAAACCATATTTGCTGTTTCTGAAAGGCCTTATTCAAGGTCTCAGTCCCATCTCACACCAAAAAGTTAGGTGATGATGAATTATCAATGAAATATATATGAAAAGCCAAGTGCAAGGTCCTACACCTGGGTC
>NW_009910363.1:0-2973 GCF_000696875.1 Nestor notabilis
ACCTTTACTGTAGCCTTGAGTAAAAAAAAAAAGAAAAGAGAATTGGCTGACATTTTCCACTTCAGACATTGACTGGATTTTTCTCTCTGAAAGCTGTAGAGGTGCACTTGCAGCTTCTCTTTCCTTGCCACCTCCTGTTTGCAACAACCTGTAACAGGAGGGGAATATTACAAGGAACAGGAGCAGTGCAGAGTGTGGAGGA
Source organism: Nestor notabilis (assembly GCF_000696875.1). Lineage (NCBI taxonomy): Eukaryota > Metazoa > Chordata > Aves > Psittaciformes > Psittacidae > Nestor > Nestor notabilis. The sequence continues at coordinate 203 of NW_009910363.1, forward strand.
AAGGGTTAAGGAAGCCAAGGTCTGAGAGGGAAGGTGCAAAGGAGTTGGAAGCACAGCAGTGTGGAGAAGAGCCAACTGACTTCTCCAGTCGAGGAAAAATCTCACAATTTTTGCCAGTAACGACTGACATGTCTTGTACCGTGTTTGGAAATAGAGGCACATGGCAGGCAGCAGATAGGACGTGCTCTACCCTCACAGCACTGTTGTGACCAAGCAGTTAAAATAAGAAAAACAAACTTTCTTCTTCAACCCTTCAGCTGCCTCTGAACCCTGTTACAAACCCTGTGTGCAGCAGCCTTGTTGAAATCTTGCTCTGACACAAGTTTCTGCTCTGGCTCCAGTCCTCCAAAACATAAAGTCTGCTTAATTTTATTTGAAAAGTTCCTCAATTTTGAGCAATTTCTTATGCAAACAGTGATTCCCAATAAAGTTTTCAAACTTCCCATGAAACACATCCTTCTAAAAGTATTCTGGTCATGTCCCTTGCCTTTGATGGAAAAAGACTATAGCTGTATAAAAAATACCAGTATGATTGGGAACATATTTGAGCCAACCCACGTGCTAGCATTAATCATCACAACTCCACTAAACTGGCTTAGCCTCTTCGTGACAAATACAACCTAGAACTTAGTTCCTCGCTGTTGCTCCTAGGATTGAAGACTTGCAGCAGTGCCGTAAGGATATTAGTGAAATGGAGCAGTGTTTCAAAGTCTTGTCTGCTAGAGTGAGATGCCCACATTTTCTTCAGTGGTCAAGAAACTTAAAGGTCTGGTTCTTCTTCCAGACTTCCAGAAGAAGGTATTCACTGCCTTTACTTCTGTAGCTATGTAAGTACATAAACATCCACATGCACACATATATGCATGTCAAATAGGGAATGGCTGTTGAAGAAGTTGGAATTTGCAAATATTACAGTGAACTGGATGTAATCTCTGCCCAATTTTGGCAGGTCAGTGTCTGATCCAACCAACCCTATCTTTACCCTGGTAACTGCTATGTTGATAGAATTATGGCCATGAATTTTCTCCAGTCTTCTGCATGTTGAGAAATACTGAAAATAGCATGGACTGAATAGAGCTTAGATCACAATCACTGCTCCTGGGGAAGAGGCAGAAACGTTCCTGAATTGCAGCCATTTTACAAGGTCTCGTAAACAAAGATGGAACTTCTGGAGGTCATCTTTTGTTATCTCCAACATTGAATTAAATAGTTCTGCAACAATTATATGACCAGTTTTCTACTTGAGAGAGAATAAAGCTATAGCTGTGTTTTATATAGATATAATATTGCTTCATCCTGTGCAAACAAGCTGTATAGCAAGCAATGTTCCCTTCAGAGGAAGTAGTTGTTATAACTGAGAGCAGGAAAAATGTTTGAATGTGGAAAAGTTCATTATATTACAAATGTCTTATTATATTTGCAGTGCTGTTGTATTTAATAATAAGAACTGTTTGTATCACAGCAGGAGGGAATATATAAATGTTCCAACTTACAGTAAAATGTGCAAGAAAATTGTTTTGTTCTAATGCAAGCAATTCTAGGGCTGGTCAGAAAATGAGAAAAATCTTTTTTTTGTTGCATTTGATTTATTTTTCCAATTTGCTGGACTATCACAAGCATTAACCATATTACTGTATTTGTTGTTCTGATAAAAAAAAAAAACAACACCTTGTTAGGAAAGAAATCCCTCCTCAAAAAATTATCTATGTAAGGCATAAAAAAATTTATGTGGGGCTATGTTTATAAGCATATATTTTCTTTACATGAAAAAGAAAACTAGCTGGATATTAATTAAAATATCCTGATTATTAAAATGCTCTAATTATTACCACAAACACTGGCCCTGGTTCAGGAGTGTTTAAATACATGCGGGTTTATTTTTTACGGTCTCGGGGACTTTCCTGGGTTCTAGTGTGCGTGCATAAGCATTCTTCCCAATTTCAGACCCTCTCCTTGAATTAGCGTTGGAAAAATCTTGTCTCCACATGCAAAGAAACCCAAGGTTCGTAACGCAGGTTCAATTACAGGACACAATTTCTGTATTCTGATTCTTCAGCTCCTCGCTCAGTGAATATAAGACCAATATATTTTTATATTATGCAAAGTTGCACGTTTAACTCACTGTTGTTTTAACCCCCCTGGAAGCCTGAGGCTGAGTCTGTTTCCTTGCTGCTGTAGAAGCTCTTCTTTTCTATTGTGTGTGTGTCCTGGGTTGTTATTGTAGGGTTGTGATCTTGGGCTGTTTGGCTAGCTGTGTTTCTTTTTTGGTTTTAGTTCACTGAAGCATTTGATCTGAAACAAAGTGAGCTAAATGTGAACTGAATTAAAAGAGGCTCAGATTTGTCACCTGGTAGCACTGGATAAATTTCTGGACCCACTATATACATCATTTCTGGGTATCCATAATTTTTTGCTAAATTTTTGGTCAGAGACACATTCCCCGCACAATAAACTTTCTGGATGGCTGGTGGGGTTGCTTCAGTCCCCACTCACCCCAAAGAAATAGCCTGAAATGCAACTCCTGCGGGTGTTCAGAGATAAAAAGCAAAACTTGCAGAGCTTTCTGCATCAAGTGGTCACGCTGAGCACAAACTGAAACCATGGTGAGTGGATGAGCTCAATTCATTAATTGCCGAATAAATGCGGGGGAGGGGAATCATAAAAGATGCCTGCGTGCTTCGTGGCGATGTCAGAAACGCTTACCAAGTTTTCAAACGGGTTGCGAGAGCCGCTCCGGCCCGCCCGCTGCCCCTCACCGTGCGCCGAGGTGC
>NW_009910364.1:0-8744 GCF_000696875.1 Nestor notabilis
TAATAATTATTATTATTTTACCATTTTAGCACATAAAGATTCTGGATTTTTCTGGATAGAACAGTAGCTTGTGATAGGCCTTTTAGATCTATATTTCCCTACTTGTATATTTGCACAACTGAAGAAAGAAACAGGACTCTCCCCTGCTTTACCAGTAACCAGCAAAATCACTTGAAACGATGACAGTTGCAAAGGAACAGAAGATAAAGACAAAACTTCTCTGATGACTTGGGACAATAACAGAGACTAGTCTGGCATTTTTCAGTTGTAGGGCAAAGTTCTCAGACTACTTTGCAGGCAGGGGAGGATTGCTCCTCTTTTTGAGGCTATACGCTCTGTACGAAGGCAGTGCTTCCATGTACTGAAGGTAACCTGAAAATCTTCATTTCTACATTTAACAAGTGCATGATGCCAAGCTCAGACCTCTAAGTCTCACTTAAGAAACAGGGAATGCTGATGCACAGAACCATCAATTATGTGCAATGCATTAATACACGCTCCTCTGTCAAAACATAAATAATGTACTGGGACAGTGTCACCTTGTGGTTGTTTGCTGACATAGCGGCCAACTGAGAGGGGATACTCCCTGTGCCTAACCCCTCGCCCCCAAAAGCCTTCACTCATATGTCAGCCTTAAAAAACTTCGTTTGGGGTGAAGCAGAACCTCCATGATCTGCCCAGTAGGCATCTTCCATGCGGGTCTTAACAGCTTTTGCACTAATGTATCCTAAAACCCTCACAGAGGTAGGAAGGCATTAAACTCCTCAGCCAATTCCACAACTCGAGCTGGCTACAAAAGTCTGAGAGAGAAGAGGCCAAGTTCATAAACAGGAGCTGTGAGGCTGAGCAATCAAATTCTGCCTGTCCCTTTGTGGATCTCCTGCCTTGCAAGGTAAATTCCAAGAACTGGCACATCTCCTTGCTCCTAGCACTCCAACCCTACAGAGAAAGAGGATTTTGAACACTGTTGTGTACAAAGAGGAAAACAAAACAGCCGTAATTCAAAGTTAGTACTAAGCAAGGAAATTCAGACACCAAACTGTGCTCTTAATGGTGAACTAATGGATGTTAATTAACCACCAATTGACAAAGAATATATTTACTGTAGTTTAACAGCTTTACGAATAAACACAAACTCATTTACACATGTTTAAACCTTAATAAATACATTTGCAGTCATTGGCCGCTTATGTTGTTGTTCAAAGTGTCCCCTATAGTAAATCTAAAAGGCTACATTTGATTACAAAAGTTATTGCAGATTATTTAAACATTAGCTCATTGCAGAAAATTGAGTAAGTTAATGGTAAATGACCTCTTTCATCAATACTGGTTTATTACACAGCTATTAAAAAACCCCCATATGCAAAAATGAACAAAAACCATCATGTGAAACAGCTTTCTCATTGCATCATCACCCACACCTATGCAAAGTAAGAGTGTGCACAGGGCCTCCTGAGAAGGGAGAGCTCTCTGGGCATGCTGCACGTGTGTGAGCACGGCCAGGGTGACATGCAGAAATGTCACTACAGGCAGTGCACTACAGCAGGTTCCTAAGAGTGATTTGATTGTGGTCAGCATGCAACTGGGTTTTGAAAAGTCATCATGGGCAGAAGGCTCAGCACAGAAGAGCGTGTGGTGACAATGAGGAAAGACAGTGGGAAGAACACTCAGAGTTTTCAGTCTTCAAACTTCCTTCGGTCAATACTGTGAGCCTTTCATATGATTCCTTTCCTAGCTTAATGTCTGGGCTATATCATCTTCCCTTCCACTACTACGTTTGCTGTCCATTCAAAATGGTGTGAGAACCTTTTCCTCTGCAGCTCTCACCATCACCCTGAATCCCTCCTCCTCCCGTCCCGATATATCTCTTAAGGTTGTTTCTTGACTAGATACACATATTTTGCTCTAAAAGCACTCCACTTGCTTCCCAAAGGCTTGTAATAAGGGTTAATCGCTCAATGTATGTCATAGAATGGTTTGGGTTGGAAAGGACCTTAAGATCATCCAGTTCCAAGCCCCTGCCATGGGCAGGGACACCTCACACTAGGCCATGTCACCCAAGGCTCTGCCCAACCTGGCCTTGAACACTGCCAGGGGTGGAGCATTCACCACTTCTCTGGGCACCCTGTGCCAGCGCCTGAGCACTCTCACAGTAAAGAACTTCCTCATATCTAACCTGAACTTCCCCTGTTTAAGTTTGAACCCATCACCCTTTGACCTATCGCTACAGTCCCTGATGAAGAGTCCCTCTCCAGCATCCCTGTAGCCCCCCTCAGATATCGAAGGCTACTCTGAGGTCCCACGCAAGATCCTGTCACAGAAAATACTGGACTTTGACAAAAGAAACACTGTCTCCCCTTTGCATACTCCCTATAGGAACATGCAGCATAAAATGCTGTTGCGGAAGCCTCCAGTGGAGGGAGCTTAAAATAACTGAAAAAAACCCAAATAGCTTTACTTTCAAGAGACTGAATTAATTAAATCATCGTTTTGCACTTCATACAGAAAAGAAAAAATCTCAGGAAAGGAGAAAAGGAAATAACCGGTGTTCATGAAAGAGGGAAGGTCCAGATTAAACGGTGAAGAAGTGTTTCCAGACTTTGGGAGAATACAAACAGTGGAAAATAGCGCAAATTAAATTAAGAATCCTAACATTTTCTCTGTTTGCACAGCTCAGGCAACACTGTCTGGGGCCAATTTATTACCAGGCTCAACAACAAATAAGCTCGCATGATTCCTATGCTGAAATAACCTTTACTCACTTCACAATAAAACTACCATAGGGGTCTGGTAAGCAAAGATGAATTATAGCTGCCTATCAGAAATAATGACGATAATCCTTTCCACTCCCACCGCATCTGGGGATTACAACCACCTTAGCAGACAATACAGCAATCTCATGTACACAATGTAGCATAATGAAAGTATGTCATCAAGTTGAGAAACTGAAGCACAAGCAGAGGAACTGAATCGATCCACAGCGTAACTTCTACCCCTGTTCTCACACTGGCCTTCATCTCACTAGAGTGGATGCAACTACACTGACTTCAGCGGGGTTCTTTCGTTCATCATCTCAAATGATGGCCTGCAGCAGCACTCAGGCTCTGTGATTATGGGCCATGGTCCTCTTGGTCCATGTTCCACACAAAGCAAACTGGAAGATCTGAACAAAAACGTATTTCCCTGTCCCAGAGCCTGCAATGGAGATGAGACTACACCTGTTTGTATTTGACATGGTAACTGTGCTTGGAAAGCATGTTGCTTTCTGGCAGTCCTCATGGATCTGAAGACCCTGATTGCTGGGGTGAGTTTACGTTGAGGATATATGGTGCATTCTAGTGATTGAACCTAAGGAAGAATGCACAGGCTAGGCTACCTCCTTCAAGCTGAACCATTTTCCCTTCAGCTTAAGGGGGCAAGAACCATAGCTGTGGGAACTGAGGGTGGCACAAAATACAGCAAAAGCTTATTTTTAAGCCTTGGGTGCTTGCATGTGGAGGACTTTTGCTCTGGTAGAGCCTTAGCACAACAAAATCCTGGCTAGTGCACACCAAGCTCCTTCCAGGCAGCTACAGGCTTGGCTGCAAATCTTCCTTTTAGGTAACCAGCATGCCCAACCCAAACCTTTCCTCACTGCGGCTCTATCTCACAACCAGCTTTCCTGCTGAGGCTGTAACATTAATTACAAGAAGGAAGCAGAGCAATAGCAGTGCATCCAGAAAAGTCATACCTCTGGTTTTCTTTGAAGGCACCAGACTGTTCTGCCTTCACGAGGCACAACACACATGGTATCTGTCAGCCAAAGGCATTCAAGTCAGTTGTTTCCAAGATGCCTTTTTCTTTCAGCTACAGGCGATGTAAAGTCCTGTTTTCTTTCCCCAGATGCTCTTGCATGTTCCATCACAAAAAATAAAGTGTCTGTCAAAACCAGCCATGCCTCTTCCCAGGGAAACAGTAGCCAGGGGCAAGGTGTGTGTGGGGGGGTCCTTTTCAGAATCTGCAGCTTCATTAAAGTAATTGGGATCTGGACTCGATTTTGGAAACTCAATGCCAAAGTGGCTGATGGGGTAACTAATGCTCTGGAGTCAGAGCCAGAAACTACAGAGCAGGCTTTTGAATGTGGTCTCTGGCAAGATCTATGCAATGAAATGACATTGTGGCTTTGCCATACATTACATGCAAATTAGAAGGGGCTGGCAGCCACGCAACTGGCATAGCAAAACAGCAATCATCCTCAGAAGATGTAGAAGGCGAGGCTTATTCATCCTCAACCCAGTGCAGGGGCAGGAAAGGGAAGGACAATGTTCCTGCTGTACAACTGTTTGCTTCCATTCCCCTCCGAGTGACCTAATGGGGTAGAAGCCTTTTCCAAGCACCCAGTCTTTCATGTTCCTACCTCATTTCTCAGCTTTGCTTATCCAAAATTCCCTTCAAGTGTCTGCTGTTCTCCCCAAGCATCCTCTCCTTAGTGCTGATACCTGTAGGATACGCACGCAGAATGTCTGTCTACAGGCGCTGAGCAGTGCTAGATGCAGGCAGCTGGCTGGCCAGCCTGGACTTCACCTGCTTTGCTGTTGATGAACAACTCTTTCTGTACATTAATTGCTTTTAATGTTTTTCCCCATTTATGCAGCCATCTTCTCTTTAACCTTTCCGATTTTCTCTGAACTGTTTGCTCTACAGAATCTACTGCAAAACTCCCAAGATCACGCAGTGTACTCTAATGACAGAGGACAGATGTCACATCCTGGCCCCCTATTCTCGAAGTGATAAGTACTAATAATTTGGGGAGATGCCAGTGAAAAGAACATTCATCCTTGCTATAATTTATTGTTCTAGCACCCCTGCAAGTGCATGGACTCAAACGCAGATATGCAAGTCAGAGCTTTTGCTACTAGATTACATTAGAAACCCAAAGCTGAATAGCATCTTGGTGTCAGTAATGAGGCAAGAAGGATGGTATTCCATGTTCAAGTCCTGTGCTCTTACTGTTGGTACATCAGGCTGCTAAGCTTGCTGGAGTGTCTCTTTCAAACAGAGAAGGTAAGTGGCATTATTAAAAGACTTCAATGGGGGTACTACTGTAGATTTGATACTTACAAATGCCTCAGACTCAGTTTTGAATAGATTTCGGTAGCAGTCATGGTCCGTTCGGGAGCTGGAGATTCATAGAATCATAGAATGGTTTGGGTTGGAAAGGACCTTAAGATCATTCAGTTCCAACCCCCTGCCATGGACAGGGATGCCTCACACTAGACCATGTCACCCAAGGCTCTGTCCAACCTGGCCTTGAACACTGCCAGGGATGGAGCATTTACCACTTCTTTGGGCACCCTGTGCCAGTGCCTGAGCACTCTCACAGTAAAGAACTTCTTCCTTATATCTAACCTGAACTTCCCTGTTTCAGTTTAAACCCAACACCCCTTGTCCTATCACTACAGTCCCTGATGAAGAGTCCCTCTCCCACAGTCATCCCTATTGGTAGCACATGGGCCAGCCTTGGGGTCTCCCCTCCGATTACAGTCCATGGCTGGATCCATGGGTCTGACATGGCTCTAGCAGGGATGGGCATGCGGCATAGGAAATACTCTGCAGGACTCAAACCTGCTCACAGCCTCCCCGTGTGCTACACATTGTGCTGGTGGCTGAGTCATCATTTACAAGTGTTATCATTTCCACAGGCTCCTGTTTTCCAGCTGACCTCACCCTGACTCCTACTGCTGTGCTAGATACCCATACAAACAAAAGCTTTTTCAGACATGCAGAACCTACCTTCCTTATTGCCCATTTCACATTATTAATTACAGACCCACATCAGCTAAAGAGATGAAATTGCAATCAAGTTCCTCCTCTGATCCAAAAATTCCCCTGAAGTTCATTAACATTTGTACTGCAACTGCTGTTGAGCTTGCCACATTTCCAGTCAAGATTTCATACCAAATGAGGTTACCATAATGACTTAATAGCAAAAGCAGGGTAATTTGTATATTGAAATTAAAGATTAAACCTTAATCTTAATTAAATCTCACAAAAGTTCAGTAAAGCTGCCCAAATTATAAAAAAAAATAAAAAGATGTATTGATTATTTGAGAAATGGAAATCACATTTAATAAATACAGGAGTGAGCCATTAAGGGAATGGGGAGACCAGAAAAAGCACTAACTGGTGATTAAAAGAAGATAAATATTTATTAAATGTTGCTGTGATTTATTAAGCTGTGTTGGGCTAAACAAATGTAATTTGATATCTGAATCATATCTCATTCTGATACAGCCTTCATTAAATCTGAAGTCCTGGCTTTAAATGGATATCGTATGTTCCCTTCAGTTCTTAATCTCTTTGAAATATCAGTTTGATGCCGCGGAAGACCTTGAAAGTCAGAGACTGAAGTCTCCTGCGTATCAATGAGCTTGTTTTGCACTACAGGTGAGTAGTCAACTTCTCATTCCTCAGCGCTTTCTTATCCAGGACCTGTTGCAACTTTGCATTGTCCCTTTGGTGACAAGGCAGTGTTCAGATTTTAAAGCCATTCTGTCAAAAGGCCAGACAGGAAGAGCACAACTTCAAACTCCAATCAGTCCTCCAACAACCAGTGTGAAGGTATTAGACAGAACAGTCTTCATTGGGTTTAAAGCAGGAAAACTGACTGTCATGCTAATGCAACTGCTGCCCAGCAGAACATTAGTGGAGGTCGAGAAAACATCTACCTCCTTGTCCATACACAGTAATAAGTCTAGCACCAAATAGCTCCACTGATGCAACTTTCCTGTTGAGATGTTAATCATACAGGAACTGAGAAATCCATTCCTCCAAGGTTCACAAAGCAACCTTGTCTCAGGCCCTTTGCAGAGCAAGGCGATGGTCTGGTAGAACATCAAGCTCTATGCACATGAGGTGTTTCAATATGAATGTTTCTCGAGGTTAGACAGCAAGTTTGCTTTTAGATGTATTCTCACACTCTCTTTCCAGCCTCTATTTAAAGGAGAGCTTCTTTCTGAAAATTACTAGAATAGACAAATTGGTGCTGATAATTAAATTTGCACAGAGTTCAAATGAAGTTACAGTGCTCTTTCCCAGACTGCTGGTGAGAAGCATTACCTGTTACACTGTGAACCTGAAAACAGGTTGTATGGAGAAGTAGCATTCAGGATTGCAAGAAATCTAGCTTCCCTCCCAACTCCCTTGCTCCTAACCCTCCTGAACAACAACAAGATAAAAAAGAACAAGAAAAGAAAGGAATAATGTGAAGTCCCCACAGATTGGAGAGGGAAAGTGACAATCACATACTATTCCTTTTGTCTTTGCAGGAAATGAGCAACAAAATCAGACTGAGCTGCACCATGCGATCAATCATACTGAAATTGGAGTTCCACCTCTCTCATCTCTAGTGTCTCCTTTTCTGCAGTCACGTGAGTGTAGAGAAGTGCAGCAGTGGGACAGAAGGGAGCAGAGAGTGCCAAAGCCACTTCAAAACATCAAGTTCTCTCAGATCTGAAGGGAAAATCCAATCATTTCTTTTGGAAGCGGTTCTTACTCTTTACCGACACAGGCACCCTGGTGAAAGCCAATGTCCAGCCTCAAGGGCCAAGGAGATTCATTAAGCCAGATTAAACATCTCATTTTATTAAAGAGCAGCTGTGAGAGATGCCTTTGCATTGTATGTAGTTTTCCCGTAGGAAATTCATGATAGCAAACTCCTGGCAGTTCCTCTCCCTTGTGCAAGCAGCAGTTGATCTAGCACAAAGTAATTATTTCTAATGTGTTTAGCCAGAAAATAAAAGCCACAGCTTTAAAATCCTCCCTACCATCACAGTCAAACAGATTCTTCTTCTGGAACTCACTTTTGGGTTGAAAACATGAGCAATAAGTTCAAGTCCCTGAAGCAATTGTCTTGGAAAGTTTTAACCTACTGAAGATACAGAGTTTAGGACCATAACTACAATAAACACAGTAAATGAGTAAGAGTCTCCCAGCAAGAATAAACCGGAATTGCAGAGGCTGATGTTGCAAGTGAAAAGAACAGGAAGTTAACCAAGTGAAGAAACAGCATGAGGAGGATTATCCTTATTTGGAAGGAATCCATTCCAGCAATAAATTAAGCCAAGGATCTCTGCATTGGAAAACAGCACATCAACCTATTAAGCTAAAGGACGGTCTGCTTTTTCTGACACCTTTGAGCCCTGACTCAATGGCAAGAGAAACAAATATGCCAGAGATCAAAATGTATGTTATTTCAGTAGCAGTAATGGTCGGCTGGAGGTTATAGACAGTGAAATTCCTTCCCTGCACGTTCCTAGCACAAGCGCCTGATCTTCAGCAACAATATTGCTGGATTGCAATGGTCAAAGATCAACTCACGGAAGAGGGCTTGGATGGAAGAAAAATGATAATTTTACATCAAAAAAATACTGCTTCTCACCCTAACTGCTGGGATGGGATGGGACCAGGTGAAATACTCACTCAGTGCAGACTGGTGAATCATTTTTCACAGTGGTATTAGAAGACACAAAACCCAGCAACAAACCTTTATACGCATTTAGCTCAAAGGGATTCAGGATCTGTGGGCTGTAGTGCACGACACTGTGCATGCTCACACGTTCTAGGGCCACGTTTACTGCAGGGAAGCAGCCTCTACAATGAAGACATTTCTGAGAGGCAAACACAGGCTCTGTTCCACAGGGCTTTAAATTACAGAGAAGCAGTGCCTAAAATGAGTACACTGTACAGAACATGGAGAATCATAG
>NW_009910365.1:0-22158 GCF_000696875.1 Nestor notabilis
TTTCCAACCATAACTATTCTATGATTCTAAAAACTATTAAGACACTTCTGAGTAAAATGAGTTGTGCTATCAAGGAATTATATCTTGATGGATGATAAAGTCATGGAGCCACATATCGAAATAATATCAGAAAACTGTATCTTGAAGGGTGTAGAATAAGAAAGGGAACCTAGTTTAGGAAAATCTCTCAACCATTTTATGGAGATTGATTAACATGACCAAGTATATAATACTTTGAAGTTTCCTGCAACCAATAAAATAGATTAAATTGTCTTTAGATTGGTTATATGAGATTGCAGCATAAACCATTGAGTGGGCAGTGCTGCTTCAAGACAGGGTAGGCAGAACTGATAATTAATAGTTTCCAGCAATTTGACCTGTGTAAAAGTTATTTTCAAAGGAAATACATCTCTAGGACTTGTTTTCCATCTAGTATCACATCATTGGCACTTGGTTTTAATCTTTGTACAACTGTCATGTAGTCCAGTTTCCTTTACTCCATGTCTACCTTCTTCAATGCCTCAAGTCTGTCAATCTTTCTCTTGTCATATAGGGCCCAAAAGTGAACCCAGTATTCAAGAAGTGGTCTAATAAATGCTAGGTAGAGGGAAATAGTAACTTCCCTTGACCTCCTGGCTACACTCTTGCTAATGCAGCCTAGTACACAGCCTTCACCCTAGCAAGAGTGCAATGTTGGCTCATGTTGAACTTGTCATTCACTAGGAACCAAAATTTCTTTTCAGCAAAGCATTCACTTTTCTTTGACTTCATAAAGCTCTTGTAGGTTCCTTTCTCCAGCTTGAAGGGGTCCCTCTGAATAACAGTCCTGGTACCCAGCATATTAATCCTTTGTACCAGTCTGCCCAGTTTAATTAATCTTTATGCTATTCAGTTCAAAGGGACAACATGTAATATTATAGCCATTGCTTCCTAGACTGTAGGACAATTAAAAAAATTAAATGGACTTTTAGTTTACCTTGACTATAGCTAGGACTGAGGACTAGCTGTAGGTAGTTCATGTTATTTTATTCTTCTAAGAAGATTTTCTAGATATAAAATTATTTTAAAATAGTTACTGTGTGTGTATTCCTAGATCCAAAGGGGATTAACCTAAATAACAACAGAAAAATACTTTTACAGTTAAGGTACTAGTCATCCTTTTCATACAATTATTTTCAGGGTAATATAATACATAGGAGTAAGCAGTCAAACTTTACATAATTTGTACATGACCAAGAGCAAGCAAATACTCATAATCAGTCATACAATGTTGCCTATATTTTCTATACCTCCAGCTCAGTCTTTACTGCCTGTCAAAAGGGATCAATTTACATTTCAGATAGTAGGCTTTCCTTGTTTCCCACAGCTCCTAGCAGAGGCAGCAATTTTTCCATCTGAATCAATAAAAGTGACAAAAACCCAAATTCCATTTTATCACTTTCTAATCCAGTGTGTCAGTGATCATTCCTACCATATAAAACTTTTGCAAATATCTTTATCGCTAAGGTATGTTGTACTATAAAATAGTTTACTTTGGAAGGATACAGCTAGTTTTGGATACCAAATAATGGAGTCTTCTGTAATTCCTGCAGGTTTTATACTACAGTTTTAATCCAAAAGGCAAGCAAACATTTGAGAGAGAATGACTAAGGCTGTGTGTTCAAAATGAAGCTGGCACCTTCCTTTAGATACATACAGAGAGTACAAAGCCTCGTACAGGCTTAGGACTTGGACAGACTGATTCCCCAAACTGTCATTCTTCTTAACATTTGTTCAGCTTTATTGACATACTTGACCTTGGATGGATTCTTAATTAGGCATTAATTAGATCTAAGATGAGCAGCATAAAATGACACCATATTAAAATCATAAGCAACAGTCTCCCCGCGCTAAGGCTCCACACTCTGGCAATACCAGTTAAAGGGAACAGATGTTAGGAGCAGAAATATCTGGGGGTTAAAGGGATAGGTAAAACATCCAGTGAAAGCATGCTACAGGTTTGTTGTATTTTTAAAATAATCTTGTTACCTCATGTGTGACTTAATGTTACCATTCCAAAAGATCTTTCAAAAAATCTTATTTTTTGTTTTTGGTTTTGGTTGTGTATTTTAAGCCAGCTACTCACTTTCTTGTAACCCTAATGTACGTTAGAGCTTCAGTATCATGCTGCTTTCTGCAACTAGGACACAGAAGGATGAGACAACAGTCGTGTAAGACACTCTTCTTTGGCAACATCGAATTTGAGATCTCTCAACCTCCTTTTCGCTGTGCTGGAAATCACACATAGACAGTGTCTGTGTGATACTATTACTTTTCTTTCTGATTTTACATGGGTGCAGCAACTGTTAGATAATACAAAAGTAATGCAGGGAAATGATATTTTGTGACGTTGGAGAAGTGTTCATTTCATGTAGTCAGAATAAACTCTTCTGCCACTGTATTTTTTGAATCCAGTTGAAAGACAGAAATATATGTAAAAGGCAAATGTACACTATGCAACATTATATAACATACACAATATATTGATACAGAATGAATAACATATACTGTATTATATATAATATTAAATATGGAATATAATCTTAATATAGCATATATAATGTAATTTCATATGATATTTTAAATAATAAAATCAGAACTCCTTTTTTTTCCAGACAGTTCTGGTTTTTTAGCATGTGCTTATATTGCCTTTAATCATAGAATTGTAGAAAGGTTTAATGAAGGAGAAAGTAAATTTTCTTTAACATTTCAAAGTACCACTCAGTCTTATTGCCATACCTGAGCTAACTGTCTTGTGCAGTTCACAGAAAAAGGAAAACATTTTTTGGTTTTGGGTTTTTTTTGACTTCGTGCTTTCACAAGCTTCATTCCCACTTATCTGCCCCTCACAGAAACAGGCTATATTCTGTACACTGAAGACAAAGGAGAAGTGATTACAGCACTTTAGACAACCAAAAAGACATAAAATATTATGACAGAAGCCAGAGAATAACTGGACTCTGGATTGCACATGTACAGATATACATGCCTTCCACCTTCACAGAATTCTTCAAGGCTTAGGAAATGCTGCGTTATTTGACTAGATAGTTTTCTAAATCCATATTTCAAAAACAGAGTACTGATTCAATAGTAAGCAGTACGATATGAATGATATCAAGGTTAGAAAGCCCCTTTAGAGAGATAAGAAGTAATTTACCTTCATGAGGACTTTTGTCTTTGACCAGTCAAATGGCTGGTTTTTGCTTTAAAGAGCAGTTCCATACTTCTTAAAAAACTATCTAAAATATTGCTTTACTAAAAAAAAAAGATATCTTTAAATCCTAACTTCTTTGCCTCAGTGGTTTCTTCTGGCAATAGAAACTGCTGATTAATTATGCATTTAGAAAAAACCCCACTTCTTTTATCTATTTCTGAGCACGGCTGTCCTCAAGTAAATTACACTGCAGGAATCGAGATCTGAGTCTCCTTTGCCTTCTAGCTGCTTCGTATTGTGCATTGAATTTTCATTACACACAAAAGATGTAATGCAGTGGGAAAGTAAGCCCTAGTCTAACAATGACAAAAGCATGAATTACAGCCTCAGTCAGAAACGGAAACAAAGATAGAAGAAGTCTTTGTAGGGCAAAATCCAAAGACATCAGCCCCATTTATTATTCTCTCTAACAATCTAAATGCAGTGAGGAATCCTATGGGTATGTTACACTACTCACTCTACTACAAGAATCTCCTTTGATACCAACCCTGTTTTCCCATGTATTTCCTGTGGCCTAAAAACATTACCTTTACGTTGCGTGAAAGTGATACCACTGACCTCATTTTGATCAGTGAATGTGTAGGACACACTGATATCTACCCTCCCAAACTTCAACATAAAAAAGCATAATGACAGACAATAGCCTCATGTCATAAAAACACTGTAGCTCCCAAGTCACAGAGGCTGCAGAAGGGCAATTTCTAAATTACCTTCTAGGTCTGTCCATGTAGGAAAAAAATAAAAAAAATAATAATAATAATAAGAAAAAAGTTGTGACTATACTGTACAGGAATGTTTCCAATTAATTTTCTAATTGGACATTAGTGTAAGAAAGCCACAAAATATATGGAAAAGAAAGTGTCTGTTTAAAAGGTCCAGAATAAAGCTGAGTTAACCATTAAAAAGTGCAATATATTTTGAAGACGTATGAATACTTCGAATGTCAGAAACAGTGAAGAGAGAGGAATATGAAGATTTGATGCAGGCTGAAACAACCTGTCAGCCCATCAAGGCAAAGCTGCTTATATTACTTTTTCCTTCTGTTTTCCCCAAGCCCAGAAGCATTTAATTAACACCCCATGTAAAAGACACTGTTTGAAGTCATAGCACTAATAAAATCAATGGCAAAGCTGTCAGTGACTTTCAGAGACAGGGTTTCACTAGTGGCCCCTGTAGAAGTTGTTCTAAATCAGATTTTTCTCCAATTTCTTCTTGTTGTTACTATTATTGTTATTATTAAATATTTATTAATTTTCCTTACCAAGTCTTTAAATGATATCTTTTAGTTTTCATTAAGCATGAACAAAAAGAAATCTAGCAGGGCAGACTGTAAGCATACAAGGAAGGTGAGAGCATCTGCTTAATGGTGGCGATCCCATCAAGGACCTATTCAGTGCACAGTGAGTAATTAGTAAAGGGGAAGTGATAAATAAGAAGACACAGAGAAACAAAGGTGATAGACAAAGGAGAGCAGAGACAGTGCCAAGGACGGAAAGTCTCCAGTCACCAGCCGATGGGCCATTGAGAAACTCCAGACACAGCTTTGGAGAGGAACAGCCTGGACTTTGTCACTCATAAAAAGGAGAAACAAGAACATGGGAATTTGGGATTTTCAAGGGGATTATCAGAAAAACATAGCAGACAGCGCGTAGGTGGAAGGGAATGGGGAGAATTAAGGGGATACGCGACAGAGAGCGTTGTGTATAAGAGGGTCTGGCTGTGTGCAGGATGACTTTCTTTAGAAAGCTAAAGACTGAAGGTGGACTCCTTACTCTCACTTTCAAGTTTTTATGTATTCATATTTAAATTGTGTTCTAATGGAGAAAGTTGGTAGAATTCAAGAATAAATTCGCATGCAATATGTTTTTCTGTATCTTAACTAAATGTCCTCAATTCAAGACTGTTTTGTAAACAGTTAGATTATCACTCTGTTGTGTCCTTTCCACAACATGTAGGCAGACTTAAAATATATAGAAATGTGACTCATCTGAAGGATATGTCTATAAACAGAGACAATACCTGCAGACCATGGTACAAGATGTACCCTTTACTATTTTCTCCAGGTGGTGCTTTAAAAAGCTAGCTATTCACTGGCATGGCCTTGTCTCAATTGTATAGCAGAACAAATCGGGCATCTTACATTAAGAGTACTTCAATCAAGAAACATGACAGGTTTGACATTTAAAATCTGAGTGATGTGACAGTCACAACAAGATACATCTTACAGATACATCAGTGGATTTATATATTTGCAAGAAGTCTGAATTATGTTTTCATGAGCAGGTGGTGTTTTCAACGAAAAACTCTTCCAAAGCTATCACTCACATGAGCAAAAGATACATACTTACACAGATGATAGGTTTTATAGCAAGTATTGCTTGAAAACAGTTAAAGATCTGATAAAACACCATGCAACAGGTCATATCTAGGTAAACATACCTCCAGATATTTACCATGGCAAACTGTGAAGACTCTTTTATCAGTAGACAAAGCAAGGCATTTTTGGTGGTTTTTGGTGGTTTTTGTTTTTTGGGGTTTTTTTTTGGTTGTTTTTTTTTTTGTTTTGTTTTTGTTTTTTGGTTACTGTTATTTTTATGTTAGCAATAGACTTTTTATTTAAGGAAAAAAAGAAAGATATCACTGACTTATGTTTCAGGATGTTTTTTTATCTGTCACCAATGGTATACATATTTCCTATTCTCATAAAACTTAACTAAACAAAAATTAGCCTTTTCTCATGATCAATGAGAAATGAGTAAAGATGAAAGGCCAACCAGTATGAGCTGTCTAATTGTAGTAATGCATGTAACCTGGACATAAATTAAAAATCTAAATTGTAAATTTTCACCCAAAGACATATTTAGCCATTTGACTAAATCCAGAAGTACTTACATACTATGTGCACTGTAGCACCAATGAGTGATATACTTCAACATGTTGAAGTTATTCTATCCTACTGCCAGCTTGATAGAGAAACTATTCTTCAGAATAAACAGATGTGATTCTAAGGACTTCCCAAACATATAGTAACTGAAATGTTACATATTCTTACTTTCTCTTGTGTGTGTTCTCAATGTAAAGCTGAGTCAACTTCAGGAGTAGAAGAGGCTTACAATCTATTTATTTCAATTAAAAATCTGTTAGAAGCTATCCAAAACTACAGAAAGTGAGTGGAGGAGGGGACTGAAAATCTAGCTAAATAAATTGTTATATTGAGGAGGATATCACTTAAGAAGAGAACCTATAAATAATGGGAAAATATAAATTAAATACATTAGAAAGATATAGGGAAAACATAAGATGTTTAAGGCCTGGCAAAATGCTTGAAAATGGAAAAGACAAGACTGAAAATGTGAGCAGGAGATAGTAATGGAAGTTATAAGAGAGTTACTATATCAAAATAGCATCAAAAGAGAGACTGTAGTTCCATTGTGGAAGAACTAATCAGATAATATCTCTGATAAAAGAAATGCCACATGACATAGCAGGTCAGTAGCAATTAGTTGTATTAAGTCTGTCAAGCTGAAGATGATACTGTGACGGAGGATATGGTTGAAGAATATTAAAAAATGAGATATCCAATAACTCATATGGATTTAGAAAGAACATAAGAGTAGATGGATGGGTGTATGTGGGAAGGAATCACTCTAGTGCAAGTCTATCAGTCCAGATGAAATACTGTGAGATACTTTGAAACACATTCTGAAAGAATGACATAGGCTGAGATAAGTGGGAAAAAACGGTCACATTTCTATATGTTTCAAAAAGAAAGTTCATGCTAGACTCTAAAAGTTAGCTAATTTTTTAGACAAGAATAAAGTAGCATTAGTCCAACATTTTATGTGGCTCTTCATGGGTAATTATAAGTGAAGGCTGTGAATATGGGGATTTGGCACAGGAATGTAAAGTGTATAAGAAGCTATTTATATTGAGGAACTAGAACAACTATGATTTTTGTTGGAACAATATATGACTAGAAGAAAATATCTACTGGAAGTTTTCAAGCATCTATTTTGGGACACAACTTACTTAACATTCATGTTACTGACTTAAGATTTACAGTGAGAAGCTAAATTTTCTTGTTGAAATAAGTTTGGGAGATATCAAAACGGAAGACAACTGAAATGTTATGCAGAAAGGCCACAATGAGATTAAAAACCTAACATCAGTAAAAAAACATGTTTTCATACCTAAGGCATCTCTTGATTGATTGGCACTCTAAAGGGTACAATTTCATGTGCCTGATGCACACGTCATATTCACATTTACATAACTTAAATGTCTAAAACGTCTTTGAGTTGTAGTCAACTAAAACTGTGTTCTGTACCAGTGCTGATGTGAATGCTGCCCTTTGCAGCAATAATCTTGGACATTCAGAGTGAAGGGGAAAATAGAGAGAGAGCAGATGCATGCACCTATCTTTCTGTGAATGTTATGTTTGATGGACAGTAACTTATCAGCATACCGCCCTGACACTCAGCATTGCAGTGAATGAATGGGCTTTCTCTTTGCCTTGCTCTAAAAACTTTGGTGCTGGATGAGAAGCCTCCTAAAATAGTATAGCCCATAAGCACTGCTTATTTTCCAAGTACATTTGTTTACTCAGCTGATCTTCCTTTCCCTCTCCCAATTATCTTGTGAATATACTGGTACTGAGGGTAATTAAGAAAAGGCATAGATTGATTTCATAGCAGACAAACGTCTAGTGTCTTCCTAGTGTCTTTCTTGGCACTTTTCTAGGCAATAGGTTAAGGTTTATGAACTCTATAGGTAAGATGTTTTTCTTGATCATGCCAGCCAGTTGGAAGTTACTTTGCACATTTATGGCACACCAATGATATAATCCTTAGCAGATCTGCAAATTTACCTCTAGTTTTCCAGAATTAACAGGCTATGGGTATTATTCTACTTTTCTATTATAAACTCAGATTTCTATAAGGATCACAAACAGATATATTTATTTTTCTAAAATATTATATGATAGGCATATTATCTGAAATAGGTGATAAAACATTATCTCTATTCTACATTTTTTATTATTATAAAGACAAGTCTATTCATTCTATTAAAGTGAAAATATGATTTTTGGAGTTGCGTGTCTACGTAATTGTAGTTCTAAAAGGCATTGCAGATTAAATACATGATTGAATTACTTGAGAGGATGGGGATGGTGGTCACAGGGAAAGTAACTTCACAGACCAATTTAATATAAAGCCACTATTGCTGGAGACAAAATACAGGGCTGGGTGAACCTTTTGTTTGTCTCATTCCTATGTTTTTTATATTCTCATTAACTATGCTTTCTTCTAAATTTAAGCACATTATTTCAGAGAACTTCAGCTATAAGGTGTTGCATGTCTTTGTACACAATACCAATTTACTAGTGAGTGCAGAGCAGCATGCCCCCAAAATCCACTACCTACTAAAAAAGCTGATCAAATAATGATCCCTCTGAATAAAACCTGTTTAATTTGAAATACATGGGCTGCCACATTACCTGTTCAAAGACAAGAAAATAAAATAAGTTTGAGTCACTATCATATATCATTTTATTTTAAATTTTATGAACCTGTATCCTAAAATTTTCCCTCACTCACCTGAGAAAAAGAATATAGAAAAAAATTGATAGACACAGTATTTTTTTTCCTGTTTCAGAGGAGGTAGACCTTTCATATTGTGGTTTTTTTCATTGTCTTGAGAACATGTGAGTTAAAAAAAAGTAGAAGAATCAAGCAGATGTAACTGACACTAAAACGCACAAAGAGTTTTGAAATCTTAATGCAAGTAAATCTCACTCAATATCAATTTTCCTTACCAATCCAGAGGACTGTTGCATTTTTCAAAATGGTACCTTGAGGTTCATAAACCTTTTAATATCCTTGACCCCATCTTAGAGGTTTGGTTTTTTTTGCTAGGAAATGTGTTTACTTTTGAAATATTAAAGAAAGAAGGCCCACCAACCCCTGCTCCCAAACATTTTAATAGAATTTTATCTTTATTCTGTCCTTTGAGAGTGGGAAAGTACATAGCATTTAACATCCTACTGACACTGGCAACTGTTATAAAGCACTAGAAGGATTCGATGCAAATCGCTGGAGATAAACAGTATTTCAGGACTACATACCATGCTGACATGTAAGCCAAGCTAAAAGTATAGGCATGTGTTTTGTGGTTGTTTCCTGTAACATATGTGAGTGCGTATGTGTATACATGAGAAAAATAAGAGCAAAGGGAATTTGTAATCTGAAAATAGTTTATTAACTAGGAACTTATCAGTATTGTAGAAATAAATTCATACATAAATGTACTTTTTTCCATGTTCCACTTTTTCATATCTTCTAAAAAAACAGTTAATAATAATTGATATTATGACACTTACTTTATTTCCTAATAATTTTAGACCACCTTGTCTAACCCTTCCTACTGATTCACAATTTTTGAAAAAACCAAGATGGCAATAAAACTGTGATTGCATAGCTAAATTACTTGTCTGTAGCACCCAAACATCCTCCTTTATAATGACTGAGTGCTTCACTGGTATCTATTTGAGGAGTGCAAGTAGAACTCTGTGGTTCAGAAGAAAATCTTTGCCACAGAAAAATACATAATTTGATTTACTGAAGAAATGCCTCAAAAAAACCCCAAAGCCCCCGACATTGTAAATTCTCAAAGGAATATACATATTTTACACATATGAGGTATCAGATGCTTTCAGTAACAAAAATGGGATTGAGTAGATAGTGAGTGCAAAACAACCTAAAGTTACATTGCACACTGCTGTCATCAGAACCATCTGCTTTAATCCTAGATGTTCATTACTGTGGCAGCAGACCAGCTAACCTGTTATAGCTGCTGCGAAGAGGGTATAGTGTCTGATATAATTAATTACATCTCTTCCATTTTCTTTCATCCTCACAGCAAAAAGACTAATGATGTCCTGTTTTCTAGAATTATCATCTACAGTTTTGTCAATGATAGATTGCATCTAAGTGCTATTGTCAGACAGCACAGGGACGAATAACAAGTTAATTGCAGAGATATCATATCCAAAAGTTACGCATTTTTCAAAAAGGTGGGGGTAGATACACATTTTGAGACCTGGTTCATTAATTACAAGAAGACCTTAATAAACAAAGGGACAAAGTCTGCATTAGTTATTCTGACAAGAATGAAAGCTTGGGAGGGCAGCAAGCAGAGACTATTTCTCTATACCAAGGAGCTAATGTGAGGATCAAAATCTCATTTAATGTATAGATTTATATTATGGAAGTGTTAGCCTTTCTTATAAAAGCATGCTCTTCAGACTTTTGTTTCTAAGGGATGTACAAATTGCCTGTTTAAAATATCAGTATATTACTAAAGATCTCACCTGAATCTAATTGTTTACGTGTTATATAGGCAATATTAAATCTTACCTTTTCAAACTTTTTTCTATGCTTATATGAATTTCCTGTTCTTTTCATTTCCCACAGACTCACCCGGAATAGACTTTTCAAATGGAATTTTGTGTTTTCATGAGGCAGACATAATAACTCCTTCTCCCCTCTTCTAGTAAAACAATTCTTGGTATCAGATAGGAAGGTAGAACGTGAATGAAAGATGATGTTAATATAACAGTACATAGAGAATTCATCTGATGGCAATTTTAAAATACTGGTTTTAGAAGTTTTTCTGTACTCTTAAACAGCAGTCATACTAAGTTTTAGGTATTACCCACAGTTTCTGTGATATTGCAGTGGAATATTGTGATGAAGCTTGGATATGAGTGGGATGAGCTCCCTAGGAAATATTAATATTTAAATCAGAATTCTTAGCTAAATGTTACAGAATCATCAGTATTACTACCATAATAAAAAGTCAAGATTATTGAATTTGACAACCAGAATTTAATAATTATTCATTCAAATACCTTTCATTTTTTTATTTTTTAAATGGCTCTATGTTGGATTAAAAATAGACAAGATTTTGATGGAAAGAATTAAATTGTGTCCCAGTTTTTAAGTGTTTCTGTAGTTTAAACTGGAACACAATTATCTATGAGCAGGCGAAAAGAGATCTTATTCTGTGGCATGATAATTTAAGAATTAAAGTGTAGGAAATAAATGGAATGACAAAAAAAAAAAACAACCCAGCACTTGCAAAACTATATTACTTAAAGCTCATTTAATTCTAATCTAATTAAAGTTAATGGTTACTTGAGAATCCTTTAAGTGAGAATTAGGTTCAGAGGATTTTGATCTAAGTTTTCCAATATGTAACAGCTGAATGCTAGAACAAAAATACTATAGTCAGGTTGAGTGTTTACTAAATTTGGGCCTTGACGACTGTCCATTTCTTATTTGATGATGACGTAAAATTCAAGATTGCTTCCGTCTCTCCCTCCTGCATATCTTCTTTTTAAAGGAAATGGGTAAGAGCACTACAGAGCCTCAGGTAATGGCATCTAGACCACTGCAACCCTGGGACTACCCACATCTTTTCATATTTCAGTGACAACAGTAGGAGCCCACAGACGTTGTATTCTGCTGAGAGTTTAAAACCACTTCTTCGCAGTAGTGCTGTCTCCTCATAACACTGATTTCCATGGGATGATGTCAGTGTGTCCCCCTCCCTCCAAAAAAAATAAAGCTTAGCCATTGCCAGAGTAAAAGGTTCAGAATCCAAGAAAAACTTCATTGGTTCAGAGTCAGAAGTCTGTGAATCCCAGCACTTCAGTCCCTCTGAACCTTCACAGGATAACCACAGAACCCAGCAAGAAAGATAAAAATTTGACCAAAGACCAGCAAAGGACACTTCAGACATCTCTGAACAATCTTTCTGATTCTGTGCAAGCTCAGGCCCATCTTAGTACACCAGATGTCCTTGAGACATGACCATTAGAACTGTTAGAAATATTAGAACATTATCTGAAACACTTGTAACATTTCTAATGCTGTAGCCCAGAAGACTTACCCATAATGACTGAAGTTAAAGCCATCTTTTCTCATTGCATCATACCTATTTAAAAGATGATTCCTACTACGTTTTTCTACCTTTCACTAAGAACATCAGGCTCTAAAAAGTGTGCTTCTGTTTTTAGCCATATATCGCACTTGTGTACCTGCTACAGGGTCCTTTCTATTGCAATTTCACAACTAGATAAATTTTGTTGTCCTCCTCCAACCAATGTAAAAGAGCCTTCTCATGTATCTCACAGCTGGATCAATCCACAGTTGATAATTTTTCACATATTTAGTATGTTAAAAAGTACCACACCCATTACCTACTCTTCAACATTCCCAAGGCAGTTCCAGCATTACTTCTACATATCATCTTTCTACATGGTGTTACAGACTTTCATTTTAAAAAACAAGCAAAGAAAATCCGAGGAATATGTCTAGTGTTTAAATTATTTCCAAAAAAGCCATATAATAAAGAGACATAAGTTTAGGATTTAACTTACTGATCTAAAATATGGTGTGTTTTTTTTTTTTTTTTTAAACCTAGTCTTTATTATTGCCTTAGGTCATCATAGCAACTACAATATTACCAACATACTGAAAAACACTATCAGAAAACTTTCAAGCATTAAACAACTGTTTCACATTTATCAATAAATTGAGTCACATTCTTCAACATCTATAGAGAAAATGAAAATATGATCTTACCTTGATAACTCCTATTTTAGAAGGTATCAATGTGGTTTAAGAAACTTCATAACCAAAGTATGTGCATATACATAGTGATCTATTCTTAGCATATCGGAAGTCCTGAAAAACTCAAGTTTAGTTGATACTGCTCTAAAGAACATAAGGAACTAGTTATAATCCCTCACCTGCTATGGTTTGTTGCACCAGCAAGTAGTCATAATAAGCCACTGAGTAATCATTTAATTATTAGATGGGCACCTTTACTGTTTTGTAACATAAAGACATTTAACAACAAAGTGAACCTAGTTTTGTAATGAATTGTCCTTAATAAAATAATGTAACATTTTCTTTCCTTTTTTTTTTTTTTTAAACAAGGAAGGTCATTTTTTTGGGGTAGAATTTTTTGTTGGAGTTCACTATTACTTTCAGTTTTTTTAGTGAAAAATTATCCCTTTCCAAAAACAATAATTTAACAAGGTTTTTCTATAATGTTTTCTTCTATTTCAGTAGGTAATGGAAAATATTTTTGCTATGTTTTGTTATCTAGAAACAAAAAAATTCTACTAAATTGTCTTATAAGTCTTTAAAGAGGGAAAAAAAAATCTTACCAGAGTGTTACCTGGAAATTTTTACTTTTTTTCTTATCAGTTCCTGTTTTACTGTTTTACAATTTAAATATATTTGTAGAAAAGCAGCATGTGTTTGCTAAACAAGATAAGCCACATTAGTAAAGTCTGTACTAGGCACCACTAAATGCTATAGCATGACCATAAATCAACATCTAGCTATTTTCACAGTAAATTTATGCAATAGTTGCACAATAAAGTGTTTTTCTCCAGACTCTGACACTTGTTTTAGAGCAGTTATTCAATAAGTCCAACATCTTCAGTCTTTTGGTTTGAGAAGTCACTGTTCTTTTTAAGCAAGGTGAAAAACAAGCACGTGCTTACTGTTTTCATATCTCTATATGTCTATTGCATATATAAACAGTGATTTACATCAATATGATGTCCAGAACTCAAAATTATGGCCTTTTCTGTTCAAAGACAATTGTTATCCATTTCTATGGATCTCACATGGTCTTCTGATTTCAGGTTCTTTGTGGTGCTGACTATGCATTGCTTCTCTGTAGTTCCAGGAGAAAATTCTGAATTGTCACAGACCTTCTTTACAGTGTTATAAGCATTTTACATCTTATTCTAGCTTTTAGGAAATGGTAAAGTCACCTATCAGCTCAGACTGACAAATTCTTGTCAGTGGTCAGTGTATATGCAATGGCTAAATTCACTAGAAATACGTCATCACACCATATTCTCATGGCTGATAAAATAAATCACAGGCTACAAAAATCCAGGAGAAAAGACATAAAATTTGCAGCACAAGTTATTGTCTCTTTGCCTTTTTCTACATGATAACCAAACAATATTTATAATTGCCACATTAGAGTGCTCAGTTAATTTCAGATATACTGAAGTCTCAAACCAGCACTTAAACACCTTAAGATAACAGAAGTGAAAGTCCTGCAATTAACAGTAAGGCAGGTAGAGAGACAATGATAGTTAAAGCGTAGCTGTAGGAGGCTGACCATTACCTAGTTTAATTTTCTGATGCCAGGGTCACCTTGGGAACATTTATTAATATTAATGAAGTTAGCATAAAGGTTAGTAAATTCTTCTGTGGTTGAAAAATAAGTGATTAAAGACTGTTGGAAGTCTAACTTATAATTCGTAGAATTTTTATTTATGCATACCTGTGTATGAGTATGACAAAACAAATAAAATACAGAGACTGAATGTATGGTGTCATAGCCATTTTTGAAACAGTTGTAACTAGCTAACTGAAGAAAATTGTTGAACTGTCATTAGAGATAAATCTAGAATACAAAGCAGATAATTACTGCATTAGAATTATAGACCAATACCTATGATACTTCACCTTTTCTTCATCTTGTTTTTGATTTTCTATCATACCCTAAGGTTTCTTTGTTTCAACAGAGATTTTTCTAATCTGACAGTTTTTTGTCAGCTGCCAAAAAATAAAAGTTAGATAATGAAATCATTCCCTACATAATTTTATTTCTCCAGATGTTGCTGTTTTCAGTTCCTGCATTGTTAGTAGGACTAGAATGCATACGACCTTGACAACATGATGACTGTCATTAAACCAGAAATTTTGCTCCTGTTGAACTTCACAATGAAAAAATTCAAAGTTTTTTTTTTTTTTTCCAACTGTACCAACCATTTATTTTCCACAATGTCAAGCTACATTATTTTAATGAAACCTTAACAGACAAAGTCCACATGATAGCAGTTCAATTTAAGACTAATTCCTGGCACTAAAATTTATTCAATTTTTTAAGCTTAGCTGAAGTATAAACAACAAAAATTTGATCTTTTAATAGGAATTTTCAGGGATCATTAGTAGCAGATAGTTCTCAGTTTCCACACTAGATTACTAGACATCCAGATTGCCACTTGAACATAAATTCGCATGTTAGTTGAAATTAGAAATGTATTCATCCTAGGAACAGAAGTTTTTTTCTCAGGAAATTTTTTCCAGAGTTCATTTTGCAATTACTAAATCAAATTTTGCTTCACCTAACCTTCATGATAATATATTTACAGAGTATCAATTGGTAGAAGCCTGACTTATACTAACTGTCTTGTCTTCTCTCTTCATGTTTCAATAATAAGGAAGGCATTTGATCCCAAGAGCTATATACCATGTTTATGCCATAAATAACCTCATATAAAACTGAAAAATGTTATTGTGCATAAGCTGAAGCACTTTGATTTGTGGTGGTGTAACAGAACAAATTGATAAACTCTTGCTCATGTCCTATGTTTTTTCTGATTGAATATTTCCACCATATGTAAACTATGAGGCTCTTGATAGCACAAGGTGTGATTCTCTCCAAGTAAAAAATCCCAAAACCTTAGTACTTACAAAAAACTACTCCATCATTTAAAAATGTCCACTGAACAACTGATTAATAGATACTGGTTACTAACCAAAACTGAAATAAAATCTTGAAAACATGTCGTAGAGAATAAGGATAAATCATTTTTTGAGTCTACCTGCAGCTAGACTATACATCATAAGACCCACAAAAATATCCATATTTTTTCCAAAGTAATTCCCCATAAATGTAAAAAATGCCATATTTCATTATAACATTATTCATTAGTGACAAGAAAATAAAATTCAGTTTCATATTTTCATCTCTTGCTGTAAATCATGAGAACAATGTGAAGTGAAACTATCATTACTACAGTTTCATTTATTACATGATCATAAAAATATGATTTTCTTATGATGTCTTTTTTTCCCACCACATTCTAACATATTCAGTAAGGATGAAAATTCCTTTATTGAATGTCAGATAAAGAAAATACATTTTCCTTTTTTTTTCTGTTTACAATGGAAGTTAATGTTGCATATCTCACCTCCCAGTGTTTGTCACATAAACACATATAGTAATTTACAGCAAATCTTCAAGCCTTGTCTCCATTTTACACTGAATCTTCCAGTAAAGAACAAAAAAACCCCCCATAAATAAGTTTCTATTACTGGGAAATACACTTTCCCATTTAATGTAAAAAATGTGATGTTGTGTATAAATATATGTGGAGTTATATATAAGACATTAATGAAAATACATTAAAGAAAAATGGAAATTATTAATATCCTCATCTTCTAAACAAATACTCATACAAATATTTTTCAGAACTAAAACATTCACACTGCTAAAACTAACATTCAAAAGAAAAAAAGATGGAAGAGTCCAATGTTTATGAGTTATATGTAGAACAAGTGAACTTAAAGGGCAGACTGTTTTCCCATTATCTTTAGCCTCTTGAAGAAACTCAGACCGACACTTCTCAAAAGACACAGGTCTCTGTAGCCTGACAGCTTGTGACAATGGTTGGACAACTTTACACTGATTTCCACTGATTTCCTAAACCATTCGGTAGTCAAAATACTAGAAATAGATGAGTAATTTTTTCTGCAAAAATATAACAATTCAAATCAAAATGCCCTCTGGAATGGTGTCCAAGAGTTCTTACATAACCCAGAGTCAGCTTTACCTAGGAAAAAAAAAAAAAAAAGAAAAGAGAACAGGAAAAACAAACAAACAAAAAACAAACCCCCTTAGCTGGTAAATGTTGAGCTTCAATGCTCAAAGTTCTAAAACAAAAAATCTGAAAGGTTCTGTATAAAACCATGATAAAAAAATCATGATAAAAAAATCATGAAGGTTCTGTATAAATGCTTTTCTTTCTTTTCTTTCAATCATTTGAGATGGCTTATGAGCCAGGCTAATTAACCTCTACATGTTTAACAAGTTCTGGAAGGTTTTTCAGGGGTATTCTTTTGGGGTTTGGGGTTTTTTTTAGTCATATCTTTTAACTGTAAATTGGCTAATGTAATAAGAAATACATGAATCTCTAGATTATATTTAGTCCAAGGAAAACAAGCAATGGAAAATGACACCCAAAATTTAAGAACAAAAAAATCTCTGATTATGGAATTTTAATGAGTATAAATTTTTATTAGAAAAGGCAGCACTGTAAGTAAAAGTTAAAGCACAGCAATCAACAGTTAAACATTGCTTTCCCTTTTTTAATTTGTCCAAATATTTCTTAGCTAGAACAAAGGGATTCACCTGCCAAAATGGGCATTTACATTGCAATTACAGATGAAGTCTGTGATAATATCCATAACAGCTTATTTCAGAAGATAACAGGAAAAGGCTGATCTGCTTTAGTAAGGTCAAATATATAATGCCATGTATAAGCATAAAAACTTTATCACGTACCTTGTTTAGTGTATTTGTCTAAAAAGCCCCACTTGGGTGTGCTAAGACAAAGTCTATCTTGCTTTGCCAGTGTTGTGAACAGTAGAACGAAGTAGCAAATAGGTGATACAGAGGACTAAGTGACACTGTTAGACTTAATTCAGAAGATATATATATGTATACACACCATGGAAATCATCTAAAGGAATTATAGATCTCCGTAGTGAGAAGAAAATACATCAGGACTGCTGCATATAGGTTGTCATACCACACTCCTCCAGACTGCAGTAACAAGGAAGTGCTTTTTCCCTTTGTGTTTATGCCCAGTAGCCTGGGATTGTGACAGGATCCTGAGATGGCCAGTGCTTTGAGGTGGCTGTGGCAGGTGTCTCCCCACAGAACACCATAAGGGGCTTAAAATAAGGAAAACTGGGCTTTATTAGGGTAAGAATGAGAAACACATAAAAAAATCTCAAGGGAATTAGGTGAAGCAAACCAGAAAATACCAATAATAATAATAGTAATGAAAAATGCCCTATACACAGCTCTTGCTTTCTGTACTGAAGCAGTCAATTTGACTGTATGTTTTTCAGGCTATATAATTTTTATAATATTTTGGCTATGAAGGTGGGTTTTTTGTTTACATGTGTGTTTAAAATTCATATTAGGAAAAGAAATTTCATGATGCATGTAAACAGGTTTACTTGTAGAATAATTCTTCCTGATCCTCTGTGTTGGTATTGATTTGAGCTTGCTGCTTGCAAAGGAAGTAAATTATGTACCATAGATAACTTGTCAAATCATACCCTATAAGGTATTACCAAGAAGTCTTGTTACAAACTGGTAAATCAAGAAAGAAGTTTCAAAGAAAACCTAGATTCTCTTTACTTATGGTAAAGAAACCAGTGAATAAATCATAAAATAAAATATCAACTCCCAAATGAATTTTTCTTCTTGCACAAAACAGAAATTTGATTAACTCTAACTTTCAGAGATGCAAAAAAAAAACCCAAACCCAACCTTAAAGCAGCCTTTTAAAAATAATTAAATGATACATTTAAATTGTAGCAATGCATATATTAATAGACATTAGAAAATATCAAATCCCAAAGATGCTTTATTAAGCATTTCTCTTTTTTTAACCATAAATAATACATTAGTATGAAACAAAGAGTGAAAAAAAAGATAAAACTGTTGGCTGCACTGCACCCACCACCTGTAATCGGGGAACCACCTATAATCTGGGAACATCCTAAACTCTCTAGGACTGACTGTCTTGCCCATAATAATTCTGATTTATAATAAAAATAACTCATCTAAGGTCAAAGAAACTGTGGAATGTTAAAGTACCTCTCTTATTTATCCAATATATATTTGAGTAGACCTTCTAATGAAGATTTGGAAACAAATATAAATAAGTTTCCCCATGGTATTTTATTTGCCATCATAACAGCAATAGGAACAGAAAGCTGAAAGCAAGCCAAAGTGAAGACATAATATAAAACAATAACTACAAACTTAAATATTGTTCATATTTTCTATATGTTTTAAGCAGTTTTGTTAATACAAAACTCTAGATAAGAAGATTGTTGTCTGGCCTTTTAATGTGAATCAGGAGGGTACCTATAAGACGTACCCTCCTGTCTAAGAACAAAGTATAAGAACAAAGATTTAACTTTGTTAATAAAAACACAAATTCATTTAACAATATCATGTGAACTGGAGTAATTTTTTAGGAATTTCTTTTAACTGACTTATAGCATTGAAATATTTCTCTGGGAAATTGTGCCAATACAGCAGATACCTTATGGCTTTCAGGATTCCGTCATGCTCCCTGATATCTGACTGCATGCCAAAATATGTCTGTAATTGTACACCATCATAGGACTATAGCTATGCCATGCCACCCCTAACCACTTGTTGTGTCATCTTTCTTCTTGACCTATGCAGATAAAATGAGAATCCACTGTGTTAAACTTGGTGAGATCAAGAGAAGTATTCAAGGAGTAATATACTTGGTAAGGTGTCCTGGCTCATGGATTTACCATACCTTTTCACATTATCCATCTGTTACCTAGTTACATAAACCCCCACACTTAATTCATGCTCAGTCTCTTCAGTTTTCTTTTTCTGTGATTTAGGTATGCTTTGTGAAGATTGGAATCTTTTCTGACAGCAGAGGTTCTGCTGGATGCATTTGTCTGCATACCCAGTATTTCCTGGTAACTAAATGACTCTTACCTGATTTACCAGTGCTGAGGTGAGGAGCAAAATTTGTTTATTTATATTTCCTTTCTATTTAAGTTTTATCCTAGAGATGCTGTATAACTAAGGAACATTTTTATTTTTTACTAACTTAACAAAATTGCTACGGATTCCAAACTGCAACATATACCCACAACACCACGTGCAAATAAGTTTCCTTCAACTGTCATGACAGCAACATTATGGCGTGACCTACCACTAAAGATCTACAATGGAAGAAGGCTCAGAGAAGATGAACACAGGCAATGCGCTTGTGATACGCGGGGAAGATTATAGGGAGTGAACATGGCTGTTGTAAAAAAAGCTGTGCTTAACAGAAGAGAGACTGGTGGGTAGCCTTTGTTTTAGGTACACAGTTGAGCTGATCAGCTGACTGTGTAAATGGCCTTCCCTGCAAGAAGGTGTGAATGTCTTTCTGATCCAACTAGACCAGTATGGGAGAAGTGTTCAGAGTACCTAACAAGAATAGACTTTGAAAACAGCAACGGGCTTGAGCTGGCTTGAACCCATATACTCCTTCCCAGTAGCTTAGGGTGCCCAGTATCATGAGAGTGAATGTATAGGGACTGATGATGGGAATCATATTTGTAATATGATCCAACAGTATATTGCAATTGCAATCTCGTGTTTGTATTGTGACTTCTGTACATTGCTGCATACTCTGCTAAATAAAAATCCCATTTAACGTCAAATATCTTTAAGTAAGTAAATTTTGTATTAGAACATTAAACCTTCCTCATCTAGAACATCTAAAAGAGCCTAGTCAGAGAGTATGAGATTCTGACACAGGAGTGAAATAGCTGACAGATTTGTTAGCTGTGGAGTGAGAGGTCTAATTATAGGACTGATCTTCTCCTGAGGTTGCTGAGAATTAGTTTGCTATGAAAAGATCGTAAGATGCATTTGGTTGTCAATAAGTAACATGATATTCTCAATGATCTCCTGCTAAAACTCCCTGTACAAGGATCTTAGCTTTAAAGTTCTGGATTCTGCTACGTCCAATCAGCTTAGATTAAACTGTATCTTTATTTCCATTTCTCAATTTCACCATTTCCTAAAAAATATTGACCTGATCTTGTTCATCTTCTTTATCTTCTTTGTGCCAGCATTCACAGCTACATATCTGTAATTATTGCTGATGTTTATAAGAATGTGGTTTTTTTCTGCTTTTTGTTTTGGTTTGGGTTGTGTTGTGTTGTGTTTTTTTAAGATTTTATTCATGATTAATTTTTACATTCTCAGAATAGTGATTGTCCCAGATAAGACTCATTTTTTGATTTGACAACAGTAATAATGATTTTATTGACTTTGATGTTGAAGAATCTTGCTCAATTTCCTATTCACAAGGAGTATTAATGTCTTGGCAACAGTGACCAGGCCAGCTCTGCATCTCAGAGCCAATACATTATTACTCAGCAATAATCACATTGAGCCAGAATCTCTGCCTTGCCAGTTAGAAAATGCAGTACAGGATCTGAGCCGAGGTGGACAGCGCCCAAAAATGCCACCTGTTGGCTTCACTAATTTTTGGCTGTTCTACAAACTCTATCTAAACTGGAACACACTGGCTGATCTCCCCACTGCTGTTGTTCTACCTTGACATATTCCCACTTCAGGGAATAGGACAGGACTCTAGCTATGTCTATGTCATCTTTGTTCTCTCTTTCAATGAGGCAAATTCTGTGGAAAGTTATCCTGCAGAAAAAGGAAAGGAGCAGATTACACATATTACATTATGGAACATCAAAGACTTTTAGGTTTTTCAAGATGTTGGGGAGTTTATTCCCATCCCCACCTTTGAAAATTCCAAAATACTAGAAGCCTGTTATTTATGGTGAAAAGGCTATTTCTGTTAATAAATCGCAATTAGTTAATTTTATTCAAAAATTTCATTTTATTCCTGACAAAATTCTTCTTTATTCTTAGAATAAAGAATAGTTTGTAACCCGCCTTATTCTATGTAGCACACACCTTATTGTATGTAGCACACAGATACAACTATTATGACCTGGTATCGTACTTTTTCATCTGTTGATGTCCACAAATTTTTTGTGGTTGCAATATTCATAACCTAAAAAAAAAAAAAATAAGAAAAAAAATAATAAGAGGCATATGAATTATCAACACAAGGTCACTTAAAATAAGCCATCATCTAATCTATCTGTGACTAGTATATCGGTGCTGGGACCTGTGTTGTTGAACATCTTTGTGGG
>NW_009910366.1:0-16913 GCF_000696875.1 Nestor notabilis
GGGTGCCGGCAGTGAGCGGGGCCGCTCCGCAGCCGCACACTTAGCGCAACTTGAGCCTCTTTTATCTCGGGCTGTCTCTGCCGCCGGCTGCGGAGTGCCTTGCACTGCACCAGTGTCTTCCCAGGCAGAGGCTGCCATTCCTAGCAGCCTGCAGCTATGATTATTTTGATCAGAATACTCGCTCTGCGCTTCAGTCTCCTGGCCAGCTACTCGTTTTGCGACCACCCCAATGCTTTGGCACATCTTCTGTTTCACAAGCACGGCTTAGAAAATTCCTTATAACCCAGAGCACAGCGTATAGCCAGATGCTGTACTTCTGGATATTCAACCAGAGACTGTAGTTTGTTCCAGCCTAAAGCAATTATTATATCGATCCGGCTACTTGACATGCGGTTTAATTTTCAGGTGTATCTCTTGGCTGTATGCGCCGCTTGCTGTCACCAAGAGCTCCAGGGGTAGTTTATCAGAAGTGCCTGTAACCTGCAGTTCATATAGATAGTTTTGATGAAAGCGGCTAGGCTGGTGAGACTTTCAGAGTTCCCCAATACTAACAAGCTGAAGAAGGCAGCTGGCTCTAAATGGGGCTGTGCATTTGATCGTTCCCAACAGGGTTAAAACGTATACTGCTGCTGCCTGTATATCTCTCTCTCTACAAATGAGATTACGGAGAATAAACACACTTTAATCCTTTTAAGTGACTGAAAATATAAATAACATCTGCGATTCCCAGAGGAACGTCTCGGAACAAGTCATTAGTTTAATGTGGGACAATAGGCATATTCGTAGTGCTGATGTGTGAATGCTCAAAAGAAACGTATAGAGTGTCTATTGGTGATATTATTACAGTATTCCTAGTGCTGCTTTTGTCTGCCTAGACATTAATATTTAGTGCAGAGAGAGGCTGTGATCGTTTTACTTCCACAGATGCCCTCAGACTAGTTCTGGGAGCAATTTACTTGAGCCAGATCTCACACAGTGTAGTGAGGGTCCTTCCCTGGCCTTTTAAGGTCAAATGTTGGATTCAGAATAAGTTTCCCATTAATGTTTATGAAATGCAGATTGAGGGACATTAGCTGCCTGCCTTCTTGGTCTGCTTCATCTTTTGTTTTTTGTTTTTTGTTTTTTTTTTTTATAAGCTTACAGCCTTGCTGGAAACCAGTGAGATTTTCACTAGCGATATGCATTATATCTTGGTGTTTGCATTCTGACATGAAGCATTAGATGCTGTATACATCCTCACGTGTACTACCTTTTCTTTCTTTTCTCTTTGCTGCCCTCCCTCCCATCACCAGGAGGCTGTTCATAAGCCTGTTCTCATTGTTGCAGAAAGGGACTGCTAAACTGCCCTCAAAACAAATGCTAAACCACTACTTGGCCTGGTTGTTAGCAGATGGTAATGTATTTAAAGGTTGATTGGCTTCCTCTTACCTCTTCTGCCTTATTCTAAGACCTTTTAGAAAGAAGCAATTAGCTCTGCCCTGTAGCCAGGGTTAACTGGATCCCAGGGGCAGAACAAAGTAGCTGTGGCTTCAGTTTTTTGCCATCACAAAGAAGTGTGTCAAACCTTGCCCAGCGGTCTTCCACTTCCTCAAGGGTAGTTCCTCACTTACTGTTTTCTTCTAACTTTATTAGGCTGGTAATATTGAACTTTGTGAAAATGGAAGATTTTGGGAGTTTTGTTTTGCAATATTCTATGTGGTGGATGCCCCTGTAATATTTTTTATCAGTCTGTTTTTCAGGCCTAGTGGCATTTGGCATAAGGAAGTATGGGATATTGACCTCTTTGTGTGTGCACCTGAAGGCATCCTTCTGATGTTTGTGTGCTTGGATTTGCTGCTCTTTGTATTTTCTGTAGTTCCAGTCTGGCCCATCTCAGAGGACGGTCGTGTTGCAGAGTCCTGCAGGCTTGTGTTTTAGCAGGCATAGCTTTGCAGAACATAAAAGGACAATGTTGTTGTACCCAGCTCCTGCTCCTGTTGTCAGTTTGCCAGTTCCAGGATGAATTCCTTGGCCTCCTGCTTTCCCTGCAGTCCCCAACCTGGTTTGCTTATTCGTGTCTATAAAGAACATGAAAAGGAGCTGTTCTTACATACGCTGGTGCATGGGAGGCTGTTGTTCTCTTTGACCCTTTGCACTGCTTCCCAAGGAGGGATGCTCTGCGTGTTTTTGTTCCCACCCTTTGTATAACAAATCACAACTGCAACTCTCTATGGTCATTAAAAAAAATAAATCCACTGTCTCCTGACGCTAGCATGGTCATGGAACACTGCTTCTTGTAAGCACTGACAGTGGCTGAATGATGGACCACGTATTATTCCCAGCCATTCTCCATTTTCCAGCCAACGTCAGCAGGTACTGCTTGCAGCTGGGAGAGTAAAGGGAAGCTTTGGATTTGGCCTGGAATAAATTTAATGAGGTCCAGCCCAGGCCTCAAGGCTCTTTTCAGCTGCTGCTAAACCTATAGCAAGATACCTTAAGCACTCTGCTGTGGTATCCTCTGCTATAATAAACAGGTGGGGTCCTGGCCTGAAGAGTTGTCCTATTCTCTGTGATGAGGCTGAACAGTTGTAGCAACTGAGAACACTAAAGAGGACACTGCAGTGTGCACAGCTAGAACAGTCTGTTGCTCAGATGACTTCTGTAGGCAAGGATGTCTTGGAAGACTGAGGTTTGTGAGACTCTTTAAGCTTAACATACTTAATAACAGTTTAATGATTGAAGTTGGGTTTTGTTGTTGGGTTTTTTTTGTGATCACTATGTCAGGGAGTATATGTGAGCTCTTGCAGTGTCATCTTAAATTTGGGCTTGCCAGTAACAAAGGCTTGCCAGCCTTCCATCTCAAAGGGAGAAAGTTATCATCTCACTGAGTTGTTATAACCTGCAGCGTACCAACCCCCAAGAAGACTGTTCTTATTTCCTACCATGAGATGGATGGAAAATTTTAAATTTCTCTAACCAACAGCTTTTCTGAGTCATCTCTAAGGTTGTTGGAGTCACTGGGGGATCCCTGCTGAGTGCATGCTTTAGAGGGCAGTTTGAAGTTTTAAGAATTGAACAGAATAAGACACTTCAAATATGTCAGTTTCCAGGCAGAAAATGCAAGGCATATCTCCTGAGCTAATCCTCATCAAGGATGGGGATTTGAACAATTAATCTCCAAGAGGCCAAATCTGAGGTCTCAGGAACTCTAATCGCTTTCCATTGACTACATTTCTTTCAGAATTGTTGTCCTTTCCTGCAAAAGCTTGTATTTCTTGGGCACTAACACCATTTCCTTCAAACATGCCGTCTTGCCTCGTGGTGGTTGCACTCAATGTTTGGCAGCCTCTGGAATGACACAGTGGTTTACACATCCACTGCTATTTATCCAGACTTGCCTGGATCCCTCAGACCACTTCCTTCAGACCACTGGGCCACCTCTCTCAGGCAGCTTAAGCAGAACATCTCCCAAGCACAACGTACTCTCCATCGTCACATTTGATGACACTACCTGTCTTTTACCTCCCTACAGTGGTATTCATTTTAGGGAATGAGTAGGGAGAAGAGACTGATTTGTGAAGGTCTTTGAGACCAAAAAGCGGTGGGAAATGGAGCTCTGGAGAAAGGATATAAATGAGGAATGGTATGACTGGAGCAATATGATGTTGTTGGTGTTAACTGATGTATCTTTCTAGTGGACTGTGTGAAAACGATTGTAGCAAATGAGAGGTGTGATACTTTTATTAGGTTATCGTGGAAGTTAGGATGGCAAGTGATGAAATGCACTATTTGGGCTTGCCAGTAACAAAGGCTTGTCAGCCTCCCATCTCAAAGGGATAAAGTTTTCCTCTCACTGAGCTACTATAACCCGCAATGTACCAAGCCCCAAGAAGACTGAAGTGACAGAAAAAGAGGATGAATCCTAATGACATAGCTAAATCATGCAGAAAGGTGTAAGTATGGTCTGGATTTCTTAGGAATAGGATAATAAAGGAATAATGACATTTTGTACTACGCTGCGTCACCTTATCTGGGACTGTGTATGATCCTTGAATTAGTGGGAATTCTCCTCTGTTACACAGAAGCAGTTTTAGCTTTAAGATCTAGGAAGGGCCTTCAGACCATGTCTGTCCTAGAGGTGCTGTCTAGTGAGGGTTACTTTTGTTTAATCTATTCTGTTTCTACCCTTGCACCAATGACACCGCTTTGATGTTGGGTAGTGGCAATGCTCTACAGAACTGTATGTGACCTTTCGGAGGAATGGTACTGTCTTGCGTGAACTGGTTGTAGTCAGCTGCTAAATGATGTTGCAAACAAGGGATACAGTTTGGACATTCCTAGGTGTTTCTTTTGTTTAATAATCCAAGAAAAGAACATCTGTTTGCTTTTTGATATTTTGGGGTGGGCTGTTTTTTTTTGGTTTTTAGCTACAAAGGATGTTAGGACTTTTGCTCACTGTGCTTTATTACTGATGAGTAAAAGGTGTTAAAAATGTACTCCTGTGACTGCTACACAATCTAATGCATGTGGACTGATGCCAAGGAGAATAAATATTTGCCCCACACTTCATGATCCTATCTTCCAGCTTTTAGGATGGAGAGAATAAATGCCTGCTAGCCCTTCCTCTTACTAGTCCTTTATAATGAAAAGTTGCCTGTCATTATTTTGTAAACCTTTCCCCAAAGTCTTAGGAAAACTTAGTGAACTGAGTGGGCTAAATGCATGTTACTGCCATGTCTATAGGAAAGGAATAAGAGTTTAACAGACTGCATGGAGCAACATCAGCTAAGAATAGCAGAAAAGCTAAAATAATATCACAGTGTTCAGTGTGAGAGAACCTGGGAGGGTTCTTGTGCAGAACCATTGCTTCATTAAGCGTGAATTTAAGCTGTCTCAAATTGGAGTGCCAGTAGAAGTAGGTTTAGAGTAAATCAATAAAATGAACAGTAACAAATCAACAGGATCAGATGTTACTCCTCAGAGACTTCTAAAGTAGTTCAAATATGAAATTGCTGAACTCCTAACAGTAGTTTGTAATCTATCATAAAATCATCTTGAGTGGCAGAGGAAGGTGGAAAATGTGATGCCAATTAAAAGAAATGGTTCTGTTTGGGGAACAGCTAAGCAATAAGATTGTCATTTTACCAATATATTATTCCAGCCTAAACTGGCACTGTAGTCAAAAGGAGCAGCTCAGCCTTCCCCGACCACTCATTCCTGTTGCCGCACTGGTCCTTTGGTGCCTCTGCAGCCTGTCATGTGATTCTGTAGCAGACATGAGCTGGGAGCTGGTCCTAGTTGATACTAACGTAGGAAATACTAAATTATTAGTTTTAAGATGGATCAGTTTCCTGTCAGTGGCACAAAGTTTGCTCCTGATACAGGGAGAGGGTGACAAGGAATGGGAGGTGCGCAGGTAAGGACAGCAGGAGAGAAGGACTGGTGCCTTCAGCAGCTGGACTTGCTTGAAGGAGTTTGATTAGATGCAAAACTGCAGCATAAAGCTTTGACTTTGTGCTAGTAAATCAGGTGTCAGTACAGTAAAAGTAGAAGGAAGAAATGAATGCAGGGATATTGTACTAAGGGGAGGGAAAAGTGATTTTTTTAGGTTTTTTTTTTTTTCGCCAGTGATAAGTCAGATCTTGTATATCCTGTAGAGCAGTTAAAGAGGAGTGTGAGGGTATATATGGTCTCGTCTGCCTGTATTTTATATTTGTATTTCTGCAATGCTTTTGATAAAGTCCCTTGCCAAAAATCCTTAAAGAAATTTAGAGATCCTTTTGATAAGGACGAAGATACTTTTCAGGACTGATGATGACTTAAAAGACAGAAAATGAAAGGTAAGAGTAAATTGTCAGTGTTTAAAATGAAGAGAAGTTGCCATTGAAGACTGGGTGCTGCTGAGTGTGGGATAAAACCCGAGGTAATAGAATGTGCTGATAATATTCGACGGTTGAGGTTCTCATGGTAAATGAAGCCATGGTAAATTGGTGGCCATGCAAGAGTAAGTTCTTGTGCACCCACATCTGACTGCCTGTTTGAGCTGTTATGTTGTCCTGCCATCATACTGGCAAACTTAGGTTGTCTCTGCAAGGTGAGTTAGATCAGGAAGCAGATCCAACTCAAAAATAGCCTCATGGAAGTACTAAGAACAGGGCAGTCTAGGACTGGGAAAATACTTCAGGAGTTAGGAGCGGTCCCCCTCAAACCAGCCCCGTGCCTGAAGAAAGATGAAAGGAATAAAAATCTGCGTGACCGCGTGATAAAATTGCAGATGAGATCCAAGTTTGAAAAATGCAAAGTAATGCATTTTCTAACCCAGAAAAAAGAAAATCCTTATTATACATATTAAGCAGAGGTGCTGAATTGGCTAATGTCATGCAGAAAATAGGTCTTTGGAGATAGAGTAGATAGTTATTGGAAATTTTTAATCAGCATTGATCAAAAAGACAAAACTATTTGAGACAATAAGGAAAAGCAAGAACCACAGTTACACTGTTGTATAACTGTGTAATATGGTATATATAATATGATTCCTTCTAATCCCCCAGCTCAGAAAGGTTGTAAATGAACTAAAGAAAGCTTGAAAAGGGCAGCAAGGGTAATTAGAAGTATAGACGAAATACATCTAAGAATAAATAGTCTAGATCTTGTCATCAGAGAAAAACAATTTCTGTAAAAGAGGCATATGGTGATCTCTGAGACTATGAATTGTGTGGGGAAGGTGAGTATGGAAAGATTATTAATTGTTTCTCATAATGTGGGAAGTGTTTTTTAACACAGTGAAATTTCTGGGTTTATAACTATTAAAAAGGAATTCTTATATGATGCACAACTAAATTGTGAAACTCATTACTGTGAGGATTTTGTGGAAACCAGAGATTGGAAGGGTTCAAAAACAAATCAGGCAAAATCCTGGCAAACACTCCATTGCTGCAGTGATGTCAATGCAACTTCCTGTTTCGAAAGTCCACACTGCCAGTTGCTGGAAGCTAGGATGGTGTATCAGAGAAAGATAACTCTGGCTTTTTCTTATTCGCTTTCTAACCCTGGATGTCCTCTGTTATCATCTTATCAAAAGTCTGGTTCTATCTTATGGGGATCTTTGAGCTGACCCAGTGTATTGCATGCAGCACATTGCAGTTGGAAGCAATTAATCAGAAACTGAGGTTAAAATATGGTACTAGTTCCTTCCTACACAAGTTATCAGTTCAGTTGGCAGCAGAGAGAGAACAGTTTTCTGCTGATTGGCTTTGCAAATGCCATAGTGGGACCTGGAGCTGGGACAAGAGAAGCAGGACCCTCAGGATAGCGTGAGGTTGGGACCAAGGCTGTCGGCAGTGACACTGGCTTCTGCTCAGATGGGAAGATCTGACATGCTCCAGTTTTCTTCCTGTTCATTGCCATGTAGCCCCTTCTTCTCTACTGTACTTGGTTTGACCTTGTGCCAGGTAGATCTAAGTGTTTTAGTAGGAAACAATTCTTTTTTCCTTTGGTAGGATTATTTTCTGTCACATTAGTGAGCTGAATCAGCTTGCAGAAGGAGTGCCATGCCTGGTATTCACTACAGGCAGCGTGTCACACGCTGTGGTGCCTAAGCTAATAAGAAATGCCAGCAAGGAGACTATGTCTAAGATGCTGTCTCCTGGCAGGCGCTCAGGCAGTTATTTCTGGAAAATTAGGACTCAGAACCTCAGAAAACCTCAGAAGGGTTTTTTGCACTTAGACACTAAAGCTTGTTTAGGGCAAACTTCAGAAAGACAGACGCTTCGGGAAGGCTGCTCCTGGGTTGTCCCACCATTATATCCAATGACTGAGAAACTGGAGGCAGCATGAGGAATTGTGAGCATCCTTGGTGATCAGGGCTCTGTCTTCATTACCAGGACTCTGTAGATGCTAATGGTAGATGCTTAACAAAGTAGACCCTTTCAGGGAGGGAAAGGAACTGAGTTAGCTGACAGTCAAACGCATGGTTTCAGTATGCCCAGGAACACCCAGGCACCTTTGGACACCTCAGGCACCTAAGCAGATTTTTTTTTGTACCCT
This sequence comes from Nestor notabilis, assembly GCF_000696875.1. Classification (NCBI taxonomy): domain Eukaryota; kingdom Metazoa; phylum Chordata; class Aves; order Psittaciformes; family Psittacidae; genus Nestor; species Nestor notabilis. Next base: position 8,026 of record NW_009910366.1, read on the forward strand.
GTGGAAGAATGGCTTGGGGTGATGGGCCCTAAGTGTTTGAAGTGGTTTGTGTTTGAGTCAATTTTGCAGAAGAAAAAGCTACCATTATATTTTATAGTCAATTAGATCATAGTATTCTTAGTTCCTCAGTCATTTGTTTGTAATTCTGGGGTTCATTATAGCTAGTTGTCACCTTTTGCTATGTGAGAAAGTGATAAGGAGCCATCATGAAAGCCTAGTGTGAAACCATTTATTATGAGCATGTGCGTTGTAGACAATATGAGGGGTTCTGATGATCTTAGTGGCTTAAACAGAAAAGAATCGGGAAGTGCAGTTCTAGCAGGAGAATGTTTTTAGGGGTAAAGATCAATAATTTTCTTTTGTCAGTGAAAAAGGATTTTAAGTTTTTTTTTTTTTTTAAAGTAATAAAAGGCAGAATGCGTTAATTTATTGTACTGCAAAATGGACCTGAGTGATATAAAAAATTTGATAAAACATTGGAAGACAAGTTGTTTTGACACTGGGAAACTGGTAAGGTTTCTGGAAAACTAATGTGGCCCTAAAGCATTTTAATCAGTTATTTATAAAATCACTTTTGCCCTATTGACTTTGGAAGTCTAGGTGATATGAATTATCAAACCAATTGGGTTAAATATTTCAAATATATGGAAGGATATATGGTCATATATATCTCTAAATTAACAGATAGGTTACGTAGCTGAGATTATAAAGAGACGTGTTAGTGTATTTCAGAAATTTGTCTGTGGAACTTTTTTCAGAATGTTGCTTTTGATAATTCCCAATTTTTTTATGGTGTTAAGCCAGGAATCAAGTATGGAAGGGATTAAAAAATTCTTCCAGGGTTTTGTTTTATACAAATGCTTGTGTTTTGGAGATAAAAAGAGTAGCAGAGGTTGCCTTTTAATTTCTGCCTTTTGCTTTTCTAATCACTTGAGTGTGTCTGGTCAGTGCCAAATCTAGTAGAAATAGCTTGTGTTCCTGGATCAGAAGGCTGGGACTGAGGGCCATAAAGGCAACAAGGAAAACTGAGTCACTGCACAGTGGTGATGCCAAAGAGATCTCTCTCAACAAGGGAGATATTGTCTTAGAAGTACGCCAACCACTTGGGTTGATCCCCTGTCTGGCTTAAACACTACACTGGAGATTGGGTCAGTTCCACGGCTGCAGGTCTGGAGACGAAAGAGGCAAGGTCTATTCTATTGCAACTAGTGTGATATTGGTTCTAGTGAGTCTCAAGAATGTCAAAGGCAAAGGTAGTCAATATCACCTTAGCAAAAGGTCATAGCCAAATTCTGAATTGTGTCTAAATTGTGGTAACTCTTACTGACTTTTGTCTCCAAGAGATCCATTCGCCTGCAGCAGTGGGATCAAACCACCAAGTGTGAAGGTGATACAACTTTCTAGATACTCTCAGCTCTGTCTTTATGTTTTCCCATGATGTGACTCATTGAAGCTGATTTATTATAAAACACAGGGTTATCTCAAAGTTGCTGTTTCTAGTAGAGGAAAAGTGAGACCTGATTTGTAAGGGCGTAGAGTAAGAGGAATAGCAACAGATGGTGTGTGGGTTGGCAGGTCAGTTAACTATAAGAGTAAGAACTGGAAATGAAAAACTGAAATACCAGTGTTGCCTCCTCCTTAGAAAGTCTCTGCAGGTCCTGTTCCTTCAGTGGGAGCCACAGACCATGCAGTCCTTCAGGAACCCCAGCTGTGGTGTCCTTCACCATGGATGTCCCATATTTCTTGGGTATTTCCTCGTTCTCACCACTAAGCCTTGTTTTCCTTTGCTTTGTTCTTAAGGCTTTCTACTATCCTACCTTGATCTTTAGAGTCTTGAAAAACTGGGTGCTGTCTTCAGTGCTCTCTTTTTTGTGTTGCTTTTCCACAACACAGAGATTCACCACCTGCTGGCATAAGTAAGGGTGTTTGTCCATTAGTAACTTCTGTGTTGCTATTAGCACTTAGTGTGATGGCTATTAAGTTGAAAGCTTATTTTTAGGATACAACAAAGCACTCCTCCCCAAGAGCAGACTCTCTGTAATGTTATAAAACTTGGAGATGGTGCTCTGAATTCAGACTTTTTTGGACGGAAACTTTCACAGTGGGGTGTTTTTATGTAAGAATGCTGAAAACATAAAACTGTATGTTCACATACTTGCTGCATCTTTGAGTCCAAGAATACAGTTCATGCACTCTCTTCAGGGTTTGAATTCCAGTGTTTCCAGTGCTCAAAGTTGCTATAATACAATGATTTTCTTGTGAGATTAACATTATCTGAGGAATATAAAGAACGTGTTCATTCCCTGAGGCAGGAAGAAGGATGGATTCACTGAAAACCTGTGCTTTGAGGCTGTGTATTAAGAATCTGAAAGAAACCTTCAAAGCTGCTTTTTTCCCCCTTGTGAACTAAATTTACTCTCATGCTGTTAATTCCTCCTTCCCCCGCAATCCTTCTTAACATGCCCTGAGTTCAAACGGTTTCATGGTATTATGAAAGCAGCAGCCTTGGTCTTTTTATGAGCAAGAATGGGACTTGTTTTGGCCATAGCCAAACTAGTTATCATCACTTTACTAAGCTCCCTGTCATGCTGCCTATGACTACCATTAGGTGACACTTCATTGTGTAGTGTGCTGAAACAGTTATTTTCTTTCCCACCTTACCATTTTCTATAAATCCTTGTCCTCGGAGCACACCCAGGGAAATTAAGAACAAAAAGCCACCACAGAAGACCTATTTGTGAACCATTAATTGGAATAGATTTCTGCCTGTTTCCTGATGTGTAGCGCCTGATGAGGTTTCCTACGGGCTCTTAAGGTTTCCCTTATATCTGTGAACCCTGAGCTGCATTACAGCACCAAACTCTTCTGCTTGCTGTGTAGCTGAACAAAACTCAATTGCTTGAGAAAGCCTGCCTATGGCATTGGCAAACTGGTTCCAACACAATCTGGATTACCAAGTGCAGTGGAGCTTGGCTCTGCCTTGCGCTAGTGCTGGCTGGTGCCTTCTCTATCATGTCTGAGGAAATAAGAGGGGAAAGAGCAGCGGTGGCACCAGCTACTACTGAAGGCTGGGTTTGCTGTGTGCTGAATGAGGTTGGCAGAGGATTCTGCTGTGGTTTGTGTTATGTTGCTAGGTTTCAATTCTAGTGGGTGAGTCGGGAGATTGGCTGTTGAATGTAGGAATAGATGGTTGTAGTAGGAATAGCTTTATGAGAGTGGAGGGAACTGTCTAAAAAGAAGATAATGGAGCAGGTTGTGCTTGGCATAAATTCAGAAGCTTCATGCATTAACTGCAGTCAGTAAGCCCGTAATGCAGGCTTTAAATTGCTGTCACTTTTTTTAGAAAGAAAGGCTTGATCCAGTTTAGTATTAGTTAGGGTATATAAGACCTTTTAGGAGAGTACATGTGGTTGGCATTGGAGACAATCCTGCTTGGTCTTTTTAAAATCAATTTTGATCCTTTCAGAGATTGAAATTGGAGTAGAATTACAGCACTTTGGCAGCCAAAGGTTTCTTGTGAGATGTCAGTTACCTTCATGGAGTATAGCTGGTTCTGGCAGAAAGAGCTTTTCGGAATACCATCAGTTACTGCAATAAAGTAAATTGCTTGTCTCATCTTTTAGACAAGGTGAAAAATACCAATGTGAGTTGTAGCTGTGGCAGCAGCTCATATCACTGTCTCCTGAGCCAGGCTGAGATCATGAGATGACCTTGTCTCAGTTCAGAAAAGCTTGTGAGATCCTTCCGAAACCAAATCAGTACTCTTTCTGAAGTGAAAATGTGATGGCTGGTTTTCAAGGACACTGAGCTCAAAAACGTTCTGGGGTGGGAGGACAGGGAAAATAGATCAATGTAAATAAAGTGACAGTGTCGATGGATCTAATTTTGATGAAAGCTAAGAATAAAAACCTTTGACTTTCTTGTGACAGCATTTGGGATGAACTGTGATTTTATTCCTTTGCTTGAACTTGAGCTTTGATGGAAATATAAATTGCCAGAATCATGGATGTAATCATGGAGAAATCATGCTGTCTGACCTGGGAGTGCTGGAGGCATTTATACCTCATCTTCTATTGCTTTTCAATTTCTTTCCTTTTTTCTGCACCCTGAATCTCCCCCTCCTGCCATTATCCCTCCTCCTGCCCACAAGGGTCTACCAATTCCCCAAGCAGCCTTTCTTTAACTCCCCCCACCTCCGCTTAGGATTTAGGGCTAGCTGAACTCTCTAAGAACCACCGCAGCTAAAATCAGAAAGCCAGATACTGGCTTTGTTCTTTCCCAGTTGTGAATTCAGAGCCCCAGCATCAATACAATAATGAAACCCTTGTTGGCTTTCATTTCCCTCCCTGATAGAAGCCTTGTCCATGGGATTTTGTTTGTTGTTGCTGTTAGTACATCATGGGGGATGCACAGCGACAAGCTGGAAGCAAACAAACAACAGTGAAAAACAACCACAAACAAATAGCATTTGTCAGATCCCTTTTGTCAGGAGGTTTTTCACTCAGACTTAAAGCAGCAGTGAGCATGCAGCGTTGCCCCAAAGCATGGAAACCACCAATAAAAAGCAAATGCAAACATTTTGCCTATTAAGGCTACTACAGATTCTTCTTTTATGACAGACAAACAGATGCAGACCTCTGGCCTGCTCGAGGCCAGCCTGACTGTGAGGAAGCAGCCCTGGCAATGCTGCAGGCTCCCCACTGTCCTCTTCCTCCAATGCAGAGAAGGGATGTTCCCCCAATCAGGGCCTGGGTAGAAACTGAAGCTGTGTGCTCCCTCCTTGCTCTCCTTGTAGCAGCCATATAGGGCTCTTGGGCCACACACAGCTTGCAAATGCTTTGAAGGTGGCATCTGTGCCAGGGTGGCGTGCTTTACCCAGGGGGGCTGCTTGGTGAGCAGGGAGCCCTTCCCTAGGGCAGTGTGAGAGCCTGGAGGGCTCACACATCCATAACATTGCTGTTGTAGGGCCCCCTGGCTCCTGAGATTTACTGTGGACAGAAGCCCCAAAGCACACATAAGGAGATTTTGGGCTGTGGGCAGTCGAGAAACCTTGGCATGTTGGGCAAGCTAAGTCTAAACCTGTAGGCTGGGGAAGGTCTCTGCCAGCTGAAGCTGGGTCTCTCCCATATGTTCTCCAGCCCTTCAGTACTCTCCCAAATGTTTCTCGTCAGTTGCAAAGCAGCAAGAAAGCATTTTCCTGAGGTCTATCCTGGGGTGGTGTCACTGGGTTGAGGCAATGTATGTTGTGGTCCCCGGTGTGATGGAGATGATGTGTTTTGGTACATGCTATGGGTTGCTTGTACAGCTTAAGTAAATGTTTTGAACATTTTTTTTATTTTTCTTTGGTGTGTACATACAGATTGTGTTAGCATTAATGAGAAACTGATCTCCCTACTCAGGTGAGGGTTTTGACATGCAGATGGGCCACGGGGCATTTGATTTAACATCTCAGTTTAAAGGATTGCAAATTTGTTCAGGGAATCAAGGTTAGTAAGATGCAATTTGGGAAGTTACAACTAGGTTCTTGATTACAAAGAATGATAAATTTTTCATAACGGTTTTCTAGAAGTGTCTGAAAGACATCAGCTTTGCAATAAACTGTTGTATTGGGTTTTCTTGACAGATGGAGAGCATTCATATCCTTCTAGAGGGGGTGGTCATGTAGGTCTCTGATGAGAGATTTTACAGTAAAGGGCAGGAGCAGTTGCCCAGAGTGCTGCTATTTGTAGTGTTAGCAAGAAGGCCAGCTCCTCTTCTGAACCCCTGTGATTTAGAGGAGTCCTGTGTATGAATCAAGGCAGAGAGATTAGCAAAGGCTCTCATTGGACTATATACAAGCTCTGATGAGGTTCAATATTTGACAGGATTAGGATTGTGTTCTCTACTGCAGAAAATGGCAGCTCTGTATGACCAAGTTTCAAACTGAACAAAAAAAAAGGGCAGGTTTTGAACTACCTTAAAATAATTAGATGTTGTTAATAGTTTTTGGATGATCCCATTTCAAATGGGAAGTGAATGCACCACTTCCCATGCTAATCTGTGAATCCAGAGATGCACAGCGTTTGGCTTGACTACTCATGATTTATTTACTTTTTAAAATTCAGACTTAGGCATGTGTGTGATGATTTATTTCTCCTTGTAATTGGATACAGTGATTAAATGAGCTTGAATATTATACTTCATTGTTCTTCTGGGATGTGGGCTGCTGTATCTTTAAAACAGCAGCTCCTAATGGGATTGATTCCAGCTTCTATGTATTTACTGTAAACCTTGATGTGTTTCTAAAAACTGGTTTGGAAAATTGCTTTGAAATATGTGTTCTTATATAGGGAATATAGAAGTATTTAGCTAGCTGAAGACTGGTAACGTCATACTTGGAGTCTTCCTTTAAGATGCTCTGCTACCTTCTCTGACAGGCACTGTAGTAAAAAAAAAAAATTAATAGAGGCTTACAATTTTGTAACCTGAAAGAAGCTATAGGAAGCGTTGCAGAAGTGTCTACTGGGCTGCAGCCATGGGCAAGCAATTGCAGTTTGAGACTGTCATCATGTAATTGATAGTTCTCCACAGACTAGCCAGGGATGATATAGAAAGGATACTGCTTCTTAGTAAGAAAAAAATTAAAAATGGGTTTTTGTAATTAGCCTTAATGACTAACTGAATAAGCAAAACAGTTTGATGAAAAAACACCCAAACCCTTATTTGCAGAAACAAATGTGGAAAGATAATGAGTTACCATTTCACATATATAGAGGCATTCAGAAGCCACAGTGTGTGACGGGTGCTATGCAAACACAAAGTAAGAGACATTGCTCTGCCCTAGAATTTGTAGGGTCCACCAAGAGAAGACTCAGCAACCTGGCATAGCAGAGAGACAGGAACAGCAGTGATGGGAAGGCCTTGTTAGAGAAACTGGGTATGGACAAAGTTTGCAGAATTTCAAATAAGAAGGATACCTTAGTGACAGTGGTAGATCCAGTGCTTAAGATTGTATCTTTTAGTCCAAAACCTGCTAGACCTACCAGCAGCAGCCTGAGGCACTATTTCTGCATCTCCTTTGGCTAAGCTATTTTAACTCTGCGAATGTAGCTGTGCATAATGGCAGCCTTTAATTCAGTGAGACAATAATTCCTCTCTCTCCTACAGATGTCCTTATTCCCATTACTTATAGGAATATAGTGTCTTTGAGAATTTGCTGCGCTGTCTCAAATGTGGTTGAAATTTGTCAACAGATACGAAGGTTACAGGGCTAAGGGAGAGGAAGACTGACAGACAGTTGGGCTGACAGTTCAGTTGCAAAAGCCATTTTCCTTTGGGGAACAAGAAAGAAGAAGAAATTCTGAAGTAGAAAGTATGCTGTTGTTAGCCTATTTAATTTGAAGAGTATTTGGCAATTTGGTAGGGAAGGGTGATTCACAGTGGGATCATGATCTGAATCTCACATTTGGTGGTGGTTGCCTCGCTGGCAGGAGGCCGAATGTGCTGGTGTTATCTGCGTGGGACTGCAGAGAGATGAGCAGAATGGGAGCGAGGACACTGGGTTTGTAGTCTCAGCCCTGGCAGGTACCTCTCACCTCTGCTGAGCCCGTGTCTCCTTCTCTTTCTCTGTACATGGGAAAAATAAAGCATGTATTATAAAAACTGTGCTGGCACTTACGGCCTAAAAGAGCCTATAGAAATGAAAGATGGCAGCAAGCGCTAGTCACAGCCAGGTGTTGTTACGTGTAGTGGTGAAACGTCATCATGGAGTAGATGAGCCAAGAGGCCCAGTTCAGTACAGTGTTCTATCTGTTACTGCACTTTGTGATTTTATTTACCTTTATTCTAAACACTGCATTGGATTAATGTATGCTTGTGTAGAAGGGTAGGGTTTACATCTCAGCCAAGGAGATTCCTCTGTGCCTGCCCCGCGGAAGCCTGAGGAACAGCTGGCGGTGTTGATGAAGGGGTAAAAACTGAACGAACACTTTTTACAAGATAGAGAATGCATCTCTTTCATTAGATGCTGTCCAGTGTGTGCATAAAAGATACAGTATCTCGTAAGACTTGGGAAATCAAGATACAAATGAAGAAAGCTGGACTATGCCAGTCCAAAGTTATATCTGTCTGACAGTTGTGTTCTTCATTTTTTGTGACTAAATCAATAAATAACACTAAATAATGGCAAAAGTGAATATATACCTTCGGAAAATTACCCCACAGGGCTTTCAGCCAATAATTGCTGAATAGCTCCACTTTATTTAACTGAAATAAGCAAGGCCATCAAATAAAATCCCTGAGTAATTATGATACAGCTGAATCAAGGATCTAATGCTGAGCTCCCTGATAAGTGAAAATAGTTTGAAAATTATCAAAATAAAGGTGCTCTTTCTCAAGAGTATAAGGTGGAACTACTATGTATTGCAAGCAGTCAAAGACCCTTGCACAAGAACGCAGTTCTGCTGCCACAGGGAAATATACCACAGAGAAATATGCCCATGCAGATACGTTAATGCTCACAAGCACTGAACTCTGGATAATGTCTTTTCCTCGTGTGTTACCCCTGTATGGTCTTTAAACTGTGCAAGGAGGAACCTTTGTTATTTCTTTCATTCTGCTGTCAATACAGGATTGTACTGACAAACCCAATAGTTTGAAGTTGTTAGATGTTCTCAATACATACACATGCTATGTACAAGGCACTTTTTTTATTGCTGTCTTCCATTAAGTTGTAATAATGAGAAAAGCTGACTTTAATTACATGTTAAGCTGTCATTGGAATGATTTGGATGTCTCAGTATAGCAAGTCCAATTTCAGGCTCATAATTTAAGGACATATGTAAATAAGCCTACAATTAATGTAACGTTGTGTTTTAACGCCATGTCCTGGGTTCAGCTACAGCAGTCAT
>NW_009910367.1:0-4839 GCF_000696875.1 Nestor notabilis
AAATAAATAAATTTATTTTAAAATAAATTAAAAAATTATAGGACCTCGCTGATCATCCAAGTCCAAATGATGAACACATGGTTTAGAGGACTAAAGTTTTATATATGCTCACTTAACTGCAAGGAAGTGATTTTTTTTTCCCCTTGCACCTTTAATTCTGTTTTCTTCTGAAGCTGAATAGAAAGGTTCTAGTAGTACAACCCTGGTATATTGTCTCATGCTATGATACTTTAAGGTTATTTGTACATCTAAAAAACCCAATATTCCTGAAGAGGGTGATAGTATTGCTGCTGGCTGCCTTTACCACTCCTCCAAAATTCAAAGAATAGCATGCAAAGAGAATGGGAATGTAAATCTGCTGAAGATGGCAGAACTATAGAACCTATGGAGAATCAGGCCTTTGTTGCTTACATTAAAAAATTCACATTGCAATATGACAGGGTCTTTTCCAGGAAAGATCTGTATTTTTATTTAACAGAGCTTTAGAAGTCTAGTACAGTTCCCTTTCTTTCCCACTAGTGGCCCATCTGTTACATGGTAAAGTCAGAATAGTAAAGTGGTGAGGAGAGGACAGAGCTGCAAAGGCAAGGCATGATTTTAAAAGGAATGTATGATCAGTCATAATAAAAACAGCAGAGTTCAAGCATGGAACAAAGGCCCTGAGACTTGACATGGAGAGGTCATTGTAGGCCTTGATGTTAGCATATCCTCGGTGCACAATAAAAGTCAAATTGGAGAGGATCTATGTTGGATTGAGAGGAAAGGAACTTGAGGCAGTTGCTATAATCTATGAGTTCAAGGAGTTCACTGATGAAGGGAAGAAGTGACACAGGGAATAAAAGGCGGAATGAAGGGTTGACTTTCAGAAGCTGCTGGATATTACAGTGTGCTTATATTGTTAGGAGAAGAAACAGGAGAAAGGACAGCAGGGCTCAAGAAGTCATGGTGTTGAAGAGAGAAGAAATGGAGTCGCAGGAAGGAGCAAGGGCCAAAAGATGGATGGATGATTTAAGTGGAGAGGTCACTTTGGATCTTGCAGATCTTTACTAGAAACTACACAGATAATATAGATAAAAGACAGAAGGTATTCTCTTATATGCCATAACAATAACTGCCCCACCTCCTCATTTGGGCTTCATGCTAGCAAAGATTAAGCATCAAGAAGAATGACATTTTGATTCATATCCAGTAAATAGCCAGACTCTGTGTAGATGCTATAGCTTGACAAAAATAAACTAAATATTGGGGGGAAAAAAACACTTTTTTTTTAGGACTTTCCTTCATTTTATACTAGCCTACAATTGAACAAAGCAAAACTGTCTTTTCCATATTATTTCAGTGCATGCATTTCTGTTGGGAGAGGGAAGTGGAGAAAAAAAGGAAAAAAAAAAAAAAAAGAGAAGTAAAAGGCCATAAAATATCTACCCCAACAGACGCAAATATATTATGATGTTACAAATGTTTTGATCCATCTTTCAGTTGTTAAAAGCAGATGACTTTTCAAGCTTTCTTACATTTATATATAAGCTCATTTCTCCCAGGTTAATTCTAGCAAATAATGTATTCCACTGATACCTGCCAGAAGGTAGCACCAATGGGGAAACCTAATGGTTATAGCCAATCCATATACTAAAGTAAGTATAGCATAAATATTGATTCTAAACAGTGTTAGCAGTGCGAATAGTCCCAAAGAATTCTAGATATTCAAGTACTAGTTCTTTTTCATTCAAAATAGTACAGAGCTTCTCATGCTAAATAGTATGATCAAACCCTTGGGGTTTGAGAAGTACATGAAAAACTCATAGCATTTAAATTAGCGTATACCTACTATGTCATAAATCTATATTATGGGAATTCTGTAAGAAATTAGATTTCTTTTTAGTACAGTGTGTATATTTATAATGATAATGAATTTTATGATACCCAATAGAAAGTATTTTTGAAGTCTTTATTGCTTTCTATTCCCCTCTAGGGTGCAGTTTGTTGTGAACACCAACATTTTTGTAAATTATTTGACAGAAATAAATTCCCCAGGAGGTACTAAAATGTTTCATATAAATCTGAAAGTTTTTCATTAAACTGAAAATGGGGAGAGATTAAATATGAATCATACAGAATCATGTTAACTCATACTTTATTAAATAACATAGATATTTGCATCCACAGTGATCAAATGTATCATTAGAATACTTGTGTTATCTTTTTGATTTCTCTAGCCTATGAAGATTTTGCTTCAGCTGTTCTTATATACAATACTCTCAATTTACACAGTAAATTAATAACTACTTTTAGAATTATCTTGCTTAAGCAACAATAGTACTCTTCATGTTAGCTTGCTATTTATTATGCCTATGGCAGAGAATGAGTAAATTCTGCATTTTACAACACTGAAGGTGACAAATCACTATCCTGAAGAAAGTACTGTTAAATAACATATTGTGTAAAGAATAGTGGTAGTACATATATGTATGCATAAAAATAAGTGCAGCAAAAAAATTTTGTTTAGTAGTAATTGTGGAGTTATATATAAATTTTCTCAATTTTGAAAGTAAATATAATCATTTAATTGTTGCTGTCAGACTCTTCTTCCACATGTCTCTTTACAGTTCCTCTTGATGGCAGGAGTAGATAGCCTTGAGAGCAGTGCTAGAATCCAAATCTAAGAGTACCAGTGGTCTTTTCATGAACTGTATGCCTTGACACTTAAGATCCAATTTTTCAAAAAGGGAGAATGTAAATTAATTCATATCAGATCCTCAGAGAATTCAGGAGGAATGAAGAAACAAGAAAATGTAACCCTCCATACTTGCTCTGAGTGGCACAGAAAATTTTTAAGACCCAATTTTCAAAATACTAGGGATCATTGCTTCAGCTGTATAAATTCAGAAGCAGTTTCAAACACAAAATTCAAACCGATGAAATTCACATAATCTTTGAAAATATAACTGTTCAAATCTCTTGTAACTGAACTTTCCTAGGTGTATGAGCTTCCATATGTGTACTAGGTATAAAGGAATCAAAGATGTTAAGAAACAGTATGCTTGATTATCTGTTATACAGCTCAAATAAGAAACATCCCCATACAACCCTATGTCTTCGGAAACTTTGATGAATAAGGAACATCAAGCAAACTTTCAGTCTCACAAGTGCAGTATTAAAACTTCAATCAGCTCCTTCTGGTGTCCTACAACTTCAATAAAGACCTACTGATACCTATTGTAGTGGCTGACTATGAAAGAGCCCACATTGCAGCTGTTTCCTGAAATACAAATCTTCCTTTTCAGAAGTTTGGTGGTTTTCTGTTTTGGTTTTGGGGTGGTTATTTTGTTTGTTTTTTGTTTGTGTTTTGTTTTCTGTTTAGGGTTTTTTTTTATTTTTTTTTTTCCCCTGAAATGTTCTAGATTTTGCTGGAAACCAGAAGGAATGGGACCCAGGAGTTGTTTAAAAGTATAGGCTTCCAAAATTCAGATTTCCCACTCCTGGTATCACCATGGAAACAGAAAACTAGAGCCCTACCACAAATGCTATGGGAATAAGCAAATTTATGTTAAAATTTTTGCTGCCCTAAACCAAAAAAATTGAAATATTTTCAATTGGTGGATCAGTATACAAGCTTATTAATACTTACGTTTGTTGTTTTTTGTCTTTTATGTTCTTTCTAAGTGCTGAGAAAAAATCTCTCTCCTTGATCTGCAGATCATATGTTTAAAATCACCACTTTAAAGTCAAATCTTTTCAACTTTGCCCTGTAAGCCTCATTTTGCTTCATGGTTTTTAGCCCTCCTGATCATACATTTTATTCTCCTCTGAATCATCTGGGATTAGATCCCATATTTCCTCAAACACAGGACCTAGCTGGGTCTGAAAAGAATGATAAAAGTCACTGTCGTAACTTCAGGGTGATATTTTTGACTAATATTTTTCTTGAAGTTAGCTATAACCCCCATTCTTTTTCAAGTTACAATCATCTGGCTCCTGCTCCTTCAAAAGTATTAATGGTAAGTTGCATCTTCTATCTCATCTAGGGAAACCATTTGAAATTCTAGTGGCTAAAGGACTTGATTGCTTAATCTTTAATGAAGATCAAGAAAATCTGCAGTGACTCTCTCCTTCCACTTAACTACAGATTCTGAAGAAGGAAATATTACATTCTAGTCATGGTAATGTAAGCAATAAACTGCCTAGAGATTTAATCTTGATCAAACCATGTAAGCTGAATGTCATGGAGCATTATGTTGTGCAAGTGATAGGCTAAATTCCTCTAAAATCCTCTTTGATTATTGTGTCACAAAGGATGTCTGCAGACTCCCTAGTATTTAGTTTGAGTATTAGTGGCCACTGTGCTCCCATCATGAGCTAATCATCCCATGTCTTTCACAGCCAAATCTGTGTTTTATACTGAAAAAGGTAGATGTCCTCTACTGCAACATTTCATTAAGCTGAGAAAGCAAGGAAAAAATAAACTTAATAGATTCAGAGGGGTCAAGAATAGCAATAAGAAATAGAAATTCAGGTCTTAAATAATACTTAATTTATTAAATCATCCGATCAATTTTGTATGTGGAAAACAAAATTTAAATAATGAGAGTAAAAGGAAAGTAAAAAAAAGGTGGGAGAGAAGGGAAAGAAGGGAAAGGGAAAAAAAGGAAAATATTTAATTAAGATGATTAACTGAGGAAAAAATAGGCAAATGGGGTCTCACAAGAGCAGAGTAGAGAGGCAGGATCACCTCCTTTGACCTGCTGGTCATGCTTCTTTTGTTACAGCCCAGGATATGGTTGGTTTTCTGGGCTATGAGCACACACTGTTGGCTCATGTTGAGTTTCTCATCAACCACCA
>NW_009910368.1:0-6770 GCF_000696875.1 Nestor notabilis
TTTATCCACTGAGTGGTCCATCCATCAACTTAGCTGAGTTTTGACCTCAGGAGAATTTAAAATTGCTCCTTTCCACCAAATTTTGACTGTGCCCTTTTTTTTTTTTTATTTGTGATAGAAGAGTAAATGCCATCCATGTGTCCAAATCCAGTGTTGGGTTTTAACCATTAGCTTTAGGCTTGAATCAGTGTCAGCATAAAACTAACAGTGAATTTAAGAAATTCTCTGAAGGAGACACTCAAATCAAACCCTACTTGTATGATTTATATAAGCCATCCAAGCTTATACTTGGCAAACTTTTCAGAGGCTTTACAGTATAAGCAACATTTATAGATGCTTCCACTAACAGCATCAAGGGATGGAATACGCTTATCAAAGACCTGTGTTTTCTAAGAAAAAGGGTGAGGGGAAAGGCTTTATTCTTGCAGCTTTATTTACCAAGCAGTAGCAAACTGAACAGACAGGATCTGCCATGTAGTTTACTCTAAGGGTACTCCAACCTCTTTCATATGAATAAACTGCATGCATATGCTAGAAAATAGTAACTAATTGCCTGTCTGTCAAAGGAAATATTTAAAAGCTCAGGAAACTGCACAGAATGACTGAGCTTCTATGGCTTATTCCTCTTGTCAGGAGTCTTTTCAAGGCATTCTGTGTTCTGTGTAGAAAGGAGAAGCAGAGTCTAATAACTTTGGTGCATTGGGCTGTCCTTTCCTGGAAGCTTGGGATGGATAAGAGGTTATTGGAGAGTCAAGGCTTCCTATCTCTTCCAAGAAAGAAAACAAGTGGAAGAAATGCTATGTATTGCCACAGAAATCATACAAACCCCCTTCACATTAGGAGGCCAGCAGCTTACTTGCAGTTGCCACTCATGCAATGATTAAAAGAACCAGAATTTTTGAAACTGTTGTTCAGATGTATAATGTGATATGGCTGCAATTTTAACTCCAGTGGGAGTGAGAAGACAACTGGATGCAGTTGTTATCTCGGGGGCACAGCAAAGTTTTATTAATTACTTCCATAAATATTTTTCAAGAAAGATGTGACGAGGTTTTAAAATTTAAAAAAATATGAATGTACAACAGGCTGTGTCGCAAGAGCATGTATTTGAGATTCAAGATATTTCAAATGTCCTGGAGCCATGAAGTTCACTTGGCAGCCCTGAGAGAAAGCATTGTCGCAGGACTGACCCTAGAAAATGTTGGCAGATCATGTTGCTGTATACATGGAAATACTGGTCTGAATGAAATCAATCCCACCAAGCAATGTGCCTTTTGCTGCATGAACCTCCTGTATTTTTCAGTAGTCAGCACTGTACTGCCTCTGGAAATGACAGTATAAAATGTCACGGATTATGATCACCAAATCCTTTGCCTTCATAGAACTTTCTTCAGCCCTGTCACGTTTCTGTAATAGAAATGTAACATCTAAAATTAAATCAGATATTTATATGTATGTTGGTACTCATGTTTATGTGCATATACAGTGTAGCTAGTCTGCATGTGGATTTCTGCAAGTTCTGTTAGGAAAAGAAATTATTAAATCAGTCATTTCTGTAGTGTAACATGAGTAGCCAGAAGGATAGTGGAAAGTCCTATCTTCCTGAAATCAGGTGTATTTAGCCATCAAGGACTATTCTATTTGCTCAAAGTTCCAAACTGTTGGGGTTTTTTACTACTTTTAAGCCAAAAGTTTTGTTTAGCAGTTCTCTCACCAGAGCTCTGGCACTGTGTTTGCTATCTGAATTGGAACTTCTGTCTCCCTGCCGGCCAGTGTCCTGCCCTTCATATACATGCATCTCTACTACCT
This sequence comes from Nestor notabilis, assembly GCF_000696875.1. Classification (NCBI taxonomy): domain Eukaryota; kingdom Metazoa; phylum Chordata; class Aves; order Psittaciformes; family Psittacidae; genus Nestor; species Nestor notabilis. The sequence goes on from NW_009910368.1 coordinate 1,810, forward strand.
GTACTGTCTCCTCTGCTCAGTTCCTGAGCCTTGTTTTGGATGGGGGTACGTAACTGTGTTTCTCTACATCCTTCTAGTTTTCCAGCTACCTGGCTCCCAAAAAAGGAGTTAAATTATTTCCTATATTATCAGACATGCTTGAAATTTAGTGCAATACATGTTAGTATTAATATGTTCTTTTGAATTACGTATGTTGAAATGCATTTAATTGTATATGTGATTTTGCATTTTACAATGAAATTTTGAAGACATTTTAACAAAAAGCTATGAAGAGCAATGTGCATAAACAGAAGGGTTTTTTCATCTTTTGATTTCTGAAAGACAAGGAAGGTTTTAGTCTTGCTTTCTGAGAATATGAAGTTAAATGACCATGGGTTGTGCATGTGCATATATATCTGTGTCTATTCTCTCCTTCCCCTCCCTGTAACTTGAATCTGTTGGCTACTTTCCAACAAATTTGAGAAAGGGTCATAGGTCTCAATGGTATTAAGTTCCTACAAGTTCCGTGATAATAGCTGGCTGGGTAGGAATGAAAAAGACCCCTTAAGTGCCCCAACTAGCAGAAAGGTTGCAGTGTACCATTACCATGCATTACCACTGTGTCCATGTAATGGAGATTCCTTATAAATTCTGATCTCTTGATTATGGTAAATACCATCCAGTTTATGATTATGATTTATCATTTACCAGGTGAATTGCACAAAGTGAGAGTTTTACTTAGTTCTTGTACTCATAGGAATGTTTCATTCTGTAGTCAAAATTCTGTTGTAGCAGATTGCATTAAGTCTGACAGAGAATTTGGCACTTCAGTATGTCACACAGTGAAGATGTCCTGACAAGAAAGAAAATCTTCCAAGGAATCTCCAGAATTAGAATTTGGGGAGAACTACAGGATTTGTCCTCCAGTAACTATAAAAGATAAAATGGGCAGAAGCTATGTCGAGTTTATCAGAAAGTTTAAAGTTTAAATCACATTTGGTGAAGCTGAGATTAGGGACAAAGAATTTCCTGACATTTTAATTAAAATTGAAATATCTTCCAAAGGACTTGGAAAACAGCACATTGAATTTCAGCTCTTATTACATGTCACAAGTTAGAATGAAATATTTTTTAATTGCTTTAATTATGTGTAACAAAATATTTTGACTGTTTTTAGAGTTCAGAGTTGAGTACAAAATTATGAGCTTAAAGGAGAAATGAAAAAAAAAAGTTTAATGATTCGAGATATATTTATTCTGCCCAACTGGAACAGTCCAGACTTCTGAACTTCAGGAAGTCTGAAAATTACTTTCTAAAAAGCATACTGGATTCTTCTATGTCTTCCTGATAGCTAACAGATAAGATTTGCTGTTCCAAATTCTCTTCTTGTGGGTATTGGAATTCAGCAAGCAGTATCCTTGACGAGGCACTAGAACTGAAGTCTCTGACATTTGTACTGTTGAACAGAGTAGGTTTCTGTAAGTGAAGAAAAAGTAAGGATAAGTAAAAATTGTTGAATATATGTAAATGTTAAGACCAGCTCACACAGGCCTCTTACACCAAATTGTTTTAATCAGTTATACAGCAGAAATACTGGAAAGAAAGGGTAAGCTGCTCCTTGACTTTAAGCATCATGTCCCTCAAGTGCTTCAACCATGCTGCTAACCACATTACAGATCTAAACAGCAGCAATTGAGGACCTCAATTCCTGGACAGATGGGAATTCACATTTAAACTGGAGTATAATCCCTTTAGACTTCTGTTTCTTTAATAGGTATGTGTTAGAGAAAAAGATAAGCGAGGCTGAGACTCGATACTGTCCTGAAACACAGCTGCGGTTTATACTTTGATCTTCACTGACCTTGTTGCCAAGGGTAGCTTCTCTTTAATGTGTATCTATCTCCTGTTGTTTTTTCTAATTTTGTGGTTTTAAACTCGAATTTTACTCTTTAATATCTTATTCTCTAATGCCGTTGAGCCAGAACATTGTTCTTCATTAACCACATTGCTTTAAATGGCTTATCTAGTTATCAGAATGAGATGGTTTTTATATAAGCCTACAAGGCACCTCATGTCATTAAAAAATGATGGATGGATTATTACAAAAACTGCATAGAAATCCATTAAAAATAACAACCAACAACTTGCTAGTTAATCTTTATAGGCCAGATCTCAATAGCAATGTGAAGCTCTTTTTCCTATTTCAAGTTAGAATTCCATACTGAGGTGAGGTTTGCGGTGGAAGAAAATATCTTTTTTTTTTTTCTTAATAATAATTTTGAAAATAATTGGCAAGCTTTTGGGGAGTGAGCTGGGCTTTCAGGGTGTTACAATAATTCTAGCAATGGTGTGTAATAACATTAATGATGTGATCTTTATAGTAAGAGTTTTGATCCAAAAGCTCAGCACCTTCTTAGTCAACCACATGTTCGAGTAACTTTCTCATACTTGAATGAATGGTCTTTGCCTTATTTATATTTGAATAATCATTACTGGTGGTGTGCTTTATGATTTATGTCACTGTTAAAATGTATGTTGGTAGATGGAGCCTCTTGTAGAAGAGGAAGAAGAAAATTAAAAGAGCTACCTATTATACAAAAAGCAAGAGAACTCTCATTTTGATGCTAAAGAGGGAAGTGTGAGGAATGACACTTCCATACACCATAAATGCAAACTGGATGAGGTCCATATTGGGTGTTAAAGAATAAAAAGCTGTAAGCAGAGACATATAAGTAACTGCTTTAAGGACATGAGTGAGATTTTTTCAAGTGACCCAGAAGATGGTCAAGTGATGAAAGAAATGTAGGGATACCACTCAAGTAAATTTTAGGCAGGGTGTTGATAGCATTGTAGGTATCAAGGCCCATATGAGGACATCCTGAGGTTCAAATGACTGGTACTCAGTGAAGGCTGGAAGGAAAATGCTATTTATCACGAGTGAAGGTTTCAAGGTCAGTCCACAAATGTGCCAGTTAGGAAAAGGAAAGAATTTCTGCTTTCACTGTACCTAAATGAAGATTGGCTTATGTCCAGGAGGAGCTACTCCTGAGAAAGAAAGAAACAAACCCCTAAGATATTCTTTCACTGAAAAAAACGTGAGCAGAAACAATGCAGTCCAGCAGAAAAATATAAAAAATGGTAGAGCATTCAGCAGAAAGTTCATTGCAAGGATGGCCAGGACAATTTTAGGGACCCTATAAAGGATCAAACATAAGTAGTAAGTAGGAAAAGAAGTGTTGTGCCGAGTCAGAAAAACTATGTAAACTGAGTCAATAAAGAATGATCCAAAGGTCCAAAACTAGCTGATAAGTTGAAAAAGACAGAGAAAGAAGCAAGACCTTTGGATTTAGCCACAAGCCAATCATTAATTTTTTTAGAAGGTCAATGTGAGTAGACATTAGCAAAATCAACTGAATCAAATAACAAGCATTTGAGCAGGACTAGCGTAAACATAGTTGCTTTTTATTATTATTATTAAATAAATGACATAAATTGGTAAATAGAAATTAAGTAGCATCAAGAAAACTCCTTTTAGAAACTAAAAAAAAATATCCTTGTGTCCTGTTCAGTACAAGAATAGTGTTTGTGGCAATTGTGTTACAAGTGAGTCCTAACAACCCAAGATGAGTGAGTTCTCAAGAAGTTCTGCAGTCATATGAAACAGGGTAAAGCATGCTTGATATCATGATGCTTGATATCATGCCAACTAAAATAATGAACTTTTATGAGAAGTATGTAAATTCATGAAGAGAAAATTTGCACTGTCCTTTCTCCCCTGGGAAGGTGCACTGTTTACCTGTGCGAAAAAGGTGAACTGCTGAATGATGGATTACCCAGTAGAATAAAACTCGTTTACTTGTATAGCTAAGGCGTGTTAAAACTGTGCCTGATCTGCTGTAGTCTAAGACCATCGCTTCTGTTTTAATATGTTACTAATAGTAATGTTTATTTCTTTCCTACTACAGATGTCTGCGAGTTCACTAATACTACCTGCAATCTTACACACAGGAGTAATGTTAAATGCCATGTCTGTTCACAGCCAATGCCCACTGTTCTAGTTCCAGATAATGATGGGGTATCAAACAGGGCTGAAGAAATGCCAGGCACTGCATGGGTGATACAGGCAGAACCAAAAATAATGAGGTTGAAAGAAAGATGCAGACTTTTACAACTTCAAACAGAGTAACTCAGGGAAAAGTAATTTTTGCTATGTCAGCTTTTACTTTTGCAAGATAGTATCAAATTATTTCAAAGTGAACTTGTATGCAAAGCTGAGAAAATGCAGCATAATGTATCAGGCTAAGGGGGAGGTATACTAAATATAAGTAGAGCTGGTAGCAAATATTTCTTATTGTGGACTGCAGTCCTGTTGAGATAAAAATATTTTTGAAGATACTTTGGTTGATTTTTGCCATGGAGATAAAAGACTTTGCAGGGAGAAGTAAGTATAGCTCTGCTGGGAGGTAACCAGTTTAGGTTTTAAGATGACTTTTCATCGTACTGTAGGATGGATTTTGAGGAGCCAGAATTTGAAATGAAGTGTTTGGGATATCCTTGAAACACTCCTTCTGTAATTAAAGAATTAAAATATTTCAGATGAATCACAAAATCTTTAGGTTGTAGTCTAAAAATCCGAATTCTTAACATGTGGATTATCGGAATACTTGGTAAAATGGAATTTGTCTACTGCAGGTTTCATGAAACTAAAAATAATAGAATGATGCACTTGAGCACACTTTTTAGAGAAGAATTGTAAACCTGACTGGAAATCCTCAAACTCAAATTGCTGCTAAAGCTCCACTGGTGGGAATGAAATCAAGGTATGTTGAAAGAAGCCGTCAGTTGGAGATTGCCTCATCCAGCTAGACCGCGCCTCCGGGGCCCGGGTCGGGGTTCCTTCCTCCCGAACAGCGGGCAGAGCCGAGTTACCCCAGGCACTGCGGGCCGGGGTGCCGTGCCCTGCCCTGCCCTGCCCTGCCCTG
>NW_009910369.1:0-11771 GCF_000696875.1 Nestor notabilis
GGCCGCTGCGAGCTTCACTCCGTCCTTGGTGTGCGTTCCGTTTTGTGGTGCTGAGGGGTTTGGTTGCCATGAGCCCTATGTGTGACTGCAGGGCTGCTTCAGTGCCTACGAGTTACGAATACGTGTGCGAGGTCTCAGTTGCATGATCAGTGTTAAATCTCTGATGGAGCAGGGGCGTACCTGCTCTGGTACACTGCATTTGCTAGTGGGAACGACCTGGGATGCCCACAACGTTTCACTTACTGTTTATGTTAACAGATACTGTCTTGTTACACAGCGTTAACACAAAATGTCATCGCTGCCATCGTCCTCGTATTTACCTGTACGTAATTGTGCTGCTCCTCTACAGGACTTGGATCTTCAGGGAAAGTTTCTTCTTCCTCATGCTACTGAGGCAAGTTCATTCTGTGCCTGTTAAGCTTGATTTTTTCATACTGTTTGCTTTGCTAACAAGATTCAAAACATATTTCACAGCATACTTCCTAGCTACTGGTGGGAAGCACATGATATTGCCAAAAGTGGGTGGGAGTACCGGACATAAAAATGATATACTGAAACTGTGGAAAAAATAGTATTTGATCTTTTCTGCTTACACAGATGGGCTGGGATAAATGAAAAACAAAGTTTAATCTTTCAAGATGCTATTTTCAGTAGAAGTACTTGAATTCAAGAACTTAGTTTTGTTTAGATAACCAAGGAAAAGCTATAGAGACCTGCACTGTGCTGCACAAGTTGAGGTCTACCAGGAAATGTAAGCATGTAATAAACCAAGATACATAACTGTAGTTTTTGCCTTGTGGCAGCAGTTGGAAGCAGAGCAGTCCACATTCTGGTTCTGTCAGGAAGTGTTTGGAGAAGGGGTGAAGGAGATGGCAGGTTCCTGGTGCATGACAAGGGAGTGGGGGGAACAGGATGCACTTAGTAGACACTGATACTTGGCTCTGGACTTGCCATGACACAGGCAGCATCGTGTTCCTGTGCATCTCTGCCTGGTGAGCAGCTTTTCCAAACTGGGAAAAGAGAAATTCCATTGCTGCCTCCAGATTGGAAGAACTCTGCTGTGATACATAATATTGGTCTCTGAGCAAGACTTGGCCTCTACCTTTGCTGGAGGGAAACTGTTTACCTTTGCACTATGGATTAGGTGTGCTCTGTGAGTGAGTAGTTTGAGTTTTAATTACTTCTCCTAAGTGATTCTGCTGAAGAGCTGACTTCTTTCATGTTGATATCCTTGAATGAGCAAGATTAGCAAGCCCAAACTGTGAGTGATGCTAAATGTTATGTAATTATGAATGCTAGTTCAGGGGAAAATGTATGTGCCACCTGGAGAAGCAGGAAAACTCTGTTCACTGATTCAACCACATAAAAAGGATTATCATAGAACTACACAAGCCATCCAAGATGGAAGATGTTTTACTGATCTAAGCAAAGAATCTGACAGCGTAGAACACCAAGTAAGAAAATACGTAAGGCATAAATACAGAACCAGTGTGAGTGTACGTTTCTGACACAGATCTTAAACATTTAATCTTACCATCTTCTTTAATAGATCTTTCGGGAAGATTTTTTTGTTATGTCCTATGCACTAAGTTGTACAGGACATAACAAAGTTGGAAGACATTTGGTGGGCCAAATCAATTATCATCTGAAGTAATTTTTTAATGTTTCCTACTTGTCTTGCAGCTAAACAGCAAAAACATTGACACCTTGATGCAGAAGTTAAGTGAAAACATGTTCCAAAATACTGTAAGTAAATTAAAATTTCTGTCTCTCTTTGTTCTATGCTGTACATCTGAAAATGGCTGCATCATAGGATCATACAATTTCAAGTGACAGTGGCAAAGCGGGAGTGTTTGTGATTTATCATCACAATGTGGGATCTTAGTTTTACAGCTGAAATGGTCATCAGTGTGCATTTCCATTGCATGGCTGTGTTCAGACATTCAGATAATTCCTTTGTTATTTTTTTTTCCCCATGAAGATTCTCAGGAGAAAAACACTTGAAAGGGAGAAACAGGTTAAAGAACTTACATCCAGGCTTCAGCTTGAAAAAGTGAGTGATCAGTTCAGTTGGAATCCACGTTTTCTCCCAGTGTAATAAATAGCATCATATGACATATCTCCCTAGACTAATAGAGCTCTGTTTATTTCCCGTTCTCAGGCCAATGTACAGAAGGGAGAACATTTGTCAAGATCAGCAAAGACAATACAAGTTCACCTGCGACGTCAGATTCAAAGAAAAGAAGCAGAAAATGATGAATTGAAAGTGAAAATACAGGTCAACATAGTTTTTACATATTTACAGCTTCAGTTTATTTGAAAAAATAGCAAAGCCTTATTGTGGTCCCAGTTTGACTCAGATGTGAGAGTTGAATCCTAAAGTATCACTTGAAATCAAACTCTTGGTAAAAGAAAAATCCTGAACAGTAAAAATCATTAGGATTTCCATTTTGCAGTCTGCCTGACCACGCTGTCTTGATTGCAAGGTTTTGTCATTTGTTTTCTTTTTCCCTTCTTTCCTCAACTTGTGCACACTAGCAATTCTAAACAAAAGTTAAGCACACAGAAGCATTTGCACTCTCCTAACCGTGCTATCTAGAAGATAGATACTGATCCAGAGGCAGTCTCCATACAGTGAATAGAAAGAGAGAGGCAAGTCCTCAGGATGAGTGGCTGTTGTAAGATAAGGATGATGAATCACCACCTATTTATTGACTGTGAAGAAGTCAATAAACCTCTTAATACTGACTAAAAGAGAAACACTTAAGACTAATGCCTAACCTTGCTTTGTTTAAGGTAGCTGGAAATACTTTCATTTCCTGTTCTATATAGCAAGAAGTTCTATAAAGCAAGAAGTAAATTTGGGTATTTGCTTCAGTTACTGGCTTTAGAACAAGGCAAGGAAGAGGTCATGTGTCGGAGGCTGGAGCGTATGTACCCTCCGATTTCAGTATTTGAAACTTGTCAAGAACACAGGCAATGAATGAGAAAACATTGGCTAAAAAAGAACGTATTTCTCACTTCCAAACTTTTTTAGTAGCATATATTCCCTATTAATTGTATAATTTGTTAAGAAACCTATAGCAAGTTGGTTTCAAAAAAAGTCACATCTGTACTAATACCTCCTTTTCTCCTAAATAAAAACTGCTTTCTTGTTCTACCTAGTACAATTATAGAATTCCAACATTTTCATTAGATGAGATAACTTGATACACAACTGTATTTTCATTCAGTCTCGATTTAAAAGTTTTGTTTGTTTGCTCCTCAAAAAGTACTGAAGCCAGTTGATAGCTTAAATCCTGGTGATGATTTTGGTAATAACCTGGACAAAACCTTGCGAAAGCTTAGCAACACCCTTATGAAATCACTTCTTCATTTAAATTTACCTCAGCCACTGATTAATGCCCAGAGCACTTATTCTTAGTGTGATTGTGACCTCCTGTGGTTATGACAAGGGATAACAGTTGTGTGCTTAAACCAACGGTTGAGGAGTCTTTACATAGACTCTGATTTTCTATTTGCTCTATTTATGGAAGGTGTTCTGCTGCTGCCCTGACCCAATCATGTCTTTGTTCATCAAATGGCTTATAAGCAACTGTATATAAAAAGTGCTTCCTGCCTATTTGTTTTTTTTTTTATCATTTTTTGAAGCAGTGCTGTACCTGAGACCCTCTTTTACTTGGAAAACCAATACTTTTTTCATTAATTGTGGAAAAGTTTTGGGGCCATTAGCAGGACCTGTACTGACAGATACCCTCTCATATGCATAATATGTGTATTTTATATCAACTGGCAAATAGTAGCTTGAGTAAGGTTGGCACATTAACACAGTAGGTAAATGGCATGTCATTTTGGTCTTTATTCATGTAGAACATAATTAAGTGTCAGACCTAGACTCAAGTGAAGGAAACAGATGCATTAATCATTCTTACAATTACGATATTTATCAGTGTCTTGCAAAATTCATTTACACTGCTAGGCTACTTACATTGCCGTAGTTTGGCAGATGTATAATAAGTGATAAGAATGGGGCTTGCACTTGTCTTTATGAAAGTAGTTGTCTACTGGTAGCTTGGTCATGTTTTTGATAAGCTGTACCACCTTAGAAAGAACCAAATCTGAGATTCTCCTTGAAGCAGAGTCCGGTGTTGATTTTATTGTATGTCATTGTGTAGTGTTTTAATGTTTGGTCTTCTTTTCCCATTCATATTTAAATAACAAATGATATGTAGCTGAAAAATACAAAAGTCATAAAGTTAGAGATGTCAGCTTCCTGAATTGGATGGGGTTAATTCATTGCCTTCAATCAGTGATGTAAAAATCCAGTTAGTCAGAAATACTAACAGTAGTAGAAAAGATAATATAATGACAGTCGTAGAACTCAGCTCTCATCTCAGTTGCATTGTACACATTTCATAATATAATTAAATGCATTAAAAATACATTTAATGCAAATGTATTTTATTTCCTGAGTGCTGCAAAATCAAGCACTCAGGAAATTATAAGTTGTCCTCTTACAATGCGTGATTTAATGCTGTGGGTTAAGCTTTATCACAGACTGTTTTAATTATCTTTAAACAATTGTCTGCTGTGGACAAGGCAGTGCTTAATCTTTTCTTTTTACATTTTCTCCTTCACTATCCATTGAACACAAAATACAGCTTTCCATAAAAAATAGTTTTGTTCCATAAAAAATAGTTTCTTTACTAAAAATTCTGTTTCATTAATACAGTGGGGCCATTATATGCATGGAAAAAGTCAGAGATCTTGCAAGAAGATAGTGTTTTGTCATCTAATAACAGACTGTACCGTAATGTGTATATTCAAGAAAAGACCCCAGCCTTTCCTAGCTTCTTGACTTAAAAAATCCAAATCCAAGATCTTCACTTTCATACGTAAATTTCATATGGTGTTATACTCATCTCCAGCCCTAGTTATGTGTGTGCTCACTACAGATTCAGAGCACATACTACTACTGCATTGGTGAATATCACATCCCTGATATTCCCAACCATCTTTGTGATGAGTTTCCCAATATGTATTTTCTGTTGCTTACTGCTGTATCTATCTTGGCTAGCTCCTTGCATCAACCGTAAGGTTTGAGATACAAAGACATTATGGAAACAGATTATAAATGTAATTGATACTTATGTCACAAAATGATCTGTAAGGTATAGAAATTGAAAAGATTTGATGTTTAATTATTCTGCAGACTCTACAGAAGAAAATAGCAGCATGGAAACTTCAGTTTGGTGAATGCAGGCATCGGATGTTAGCCTTAAAGGAAACAAGTGAGCAAAAGAAGACCGCTCTGAAAAAAGCAGTCAGGTGCCAGAAACAAAGAGCTGAGCACTTGGAAGCAGCTGTGGAAAAATTAACCTCCAAAATGAAAGAACGTGTGAGTGACTATGCTGTGAGCAATGTGCTGTATTGTTTTAAATTGAGTAATTGGGAGACTTTCTCCTGTGGAAACAGAAGTTGGTTGGTCCTGCTGTGTTTGTATCTCTTTTTTTTCTCCTTGGTTAAGGAAAAGGTTGCTATAAGTGACATGCAAACTGTAACTACTTTCTTTTGTTAAAATTCACTGAATGTCTTAAGCCATGAAGTTGTACATAAGAGAAGTCTAATGAGACTTCAAAAGTCAGTTACACCTTTCCTGATCTTCCTGTTAACGCCTTTGTGAATACACACTGACTTAACTCAGAAGTACAACATAAGACCTGAGAATCCATGACTGGGTCTTGAAGTCTTTGTTTTCTTTATCAGTGTCTGACATCTCATGTGGATACTTAACTTTCTGAGCTGCTTGCTCTGAACCTTTTCAAAATCCAAGCAGAAAACTTCATTAATCCAAATTGTTCCTTAGATTCTTGCCCTGCATATCCCCACAGCGTGTCATTGTTCAAAAAGGCCAGGTGGATCAGAACTGTGCCAAGATCTTATTGCTTTATTTAAGCTTCCTAAAAAGAGCATGTTTTCACACCCTCAGATGTGTTGCCAGAATTTTGGATATGCCAGTATTAAAGGTACATTTTTCCAGTTACTATGCCAGGAGATGGTTAAAAATGGGGCGGGTTTTTGTTGTTTTCTTTGATCTTTGTGAGAAGACAGTAGTGGATCCTTACGTACACTTAGCAGTACAGAGGGATGACAGCTAACTCCTGGTCTTTTGATGTTTTGTAGTCACACTGTTGCTTTCATTCCCCATTGACCTAGTGTACTTTCAGGATTGCATGTGCTGGTTAATTATTTGTACTTCTTTGAGGAACTTTACCTAACTTTGCATTTCTTACTCAGCTATTATTTTTCATACTGTTTTGCATAGCTTTCTGTAATTTCTCTGCAGTAGAGATTAGTGGAGACAAATACTTTTGTTGTAAGAAAAAGATTTAATCTTAAATTTTGAGCTAAATTATTGTATTCTACAGTTGATATACAGTGCCAGTGTGACTCTGCCTTGAAAGTAAGTCTGTACTTAGACTGTACTTGTTTAAAATGTGGGTAGTTTTGTTCATTCTCTTTTGAGACAAGACAAAATTGACATTGCTTTGTACTAGGGTGATCCAATAAAGCCAACTTATATTAAATTGCTCTTATGTTTAGAAAAATGGGTAGAATGAGATGGCATTCTTCAGTGGCATTCTTTTGTTTCATAATCTATAATTCCTGTGTTGTGTAGGAAGTCAAACTGTCTGAGATCCTGTCAGCTTCCAGCAGTTGGAAGAAGCAGCATGATAAAGTGGTTGAAGGAAATACAACATTAGAAACTCAAACAGAAGATCTTAAGAAGTAAGTTAAACTGTTGTTCTATTCTTTTGTTTCTGTAGTCACACTGTTGATATTTAGTAGTGCAGCACTCAGTGTTGACAGTGTAAACATGTTTATCTAGTCACAATTTTAAATTCTGAGCAGAATTTAGAAGGTGGAAACTGGAACAGAGTTAAGATTTTTAGCCTCCTCTGCTTTCACAGCAACTCTTTCACAACTTGTTTAAAAACTTAAGAACACTGAAGGAGTATGTTAAGGTACAATTTAATATGCACAGTGAAAGTTTTGGAAGCATTGTATATTTTACAGAAGTTCTTGCCTATCTAATAAGACAGATCACAAGACTTTTGGAAGACCTGAAAAGAAAGGAGGAATGGAGAAGAAACTCAGATGAGGAAATTCTTGGAAAGCTAAGTGCTGTTAACTCTGAAAACGAAAAGATTTACCTTGAAAATGAAAAATTAAAGGTGAGACCATTATAAATCATTGTTGAATGGCTCTGCATTTCTGATACATTAATGAAATAATCACATTCATTTCCTTTGGGCCTTCTGTCTAGAGATCCCAAACCTGTAGAATAAATTTTGCTATCCATTTTTTACAGTAAGTGAAAGTGAGACACAGCAGATTTATCAGTGGAAATTTATGTCTAATCATCTCTCTGCTTAACCAGGATGCCATTTATTTCACTGTCAGTAGCTACAGAATTGCTTAGCTAGAAATTGTTATTGTATGTTTGTAAAACTTCCTTTCAAATTAAAGAACTGAGTTCAGCTCAATTATTAATTTCAACTTTTAAAGGGTTTACAGGTTTTTTTATCCTCCAAAGTAAATGTTCTCCTGAGCTGACAAACCAGCTGTGGGCTCTCATTTTTGTTTTGAAAGGATAAATAACTGTGTCACCCTTTTGAATGCCTTTAGGTCACTTGCTAGTGATATCATATGGTAGATTGTGTTCTTTTAATAGCACTCTTACAATTTTTGTATTTTCCATGTTTTAATCAAGGCTTCCCTTGCTGCATTGGAAAACAATACTGTTTCTGTTGAAAATGAGCGGCTAAATCTGCAAGAAAAGGCAAAGCTCCAGGAAAACCTCATTGAACAATATAAAAGCCAGGTGAGTAGCATGTTTGAAATGTTCATATATGGTTTTTTAATTCTAAGCAGTTTTGAGAAAATGATTAAGGTTTTGTTTGTAGTAAATGAGAATTGTTATGGTGATTGTAATACTGTTGTAACACTGGGGATAAGAGAAGAGAGTGCCATTACAAACCATATCCAAAAAGAATCTCCACACTACTACTGGTACACTTAATTGTAAGTGTATTGTGTGAAGCCCAGCTGAAGCTCATTGAGAGCCAATAGAGCCAGTTACATACTGGCTTAGAAAAGATTGCTTCCTAAAAAACAAGTTTACAACCCAGTAAACTATATTTAAAAAGTAAGATTTGAGTCTAATGGCTTTAGTGGACATAACCAAAGATACTTTACCTCTCCTTGGTTAAGGAGAAGGACTTAGGGGTGTTGATTGAAGAGAAGCTCAACATGAGCTGTCAGTGTGTGCTTGCAGCCCAGAAAGCCAACCATGTCCTGGGCTGCCTCCAAAAAAGTGTGACCAGCAGTCGGGGGAGTGATCCTGCCCCTTTGCTCTGCTCTTGTGAGGCCCCACCTGGAGTGTTGGGTTCAGCTCTGAGGCCCCCAACACAAGAGGGATGTGGAGTTGTTGGAGTGAGTCCCGAGGAGAGCCATGAGGATGCTCCAAGGGCTGGAGCACCTCTGCTATAGAGACAGGCTGAGAGAGCTGGGGTTGTTCAGACTGGAGAAGAAAAAGCTTCAGGGAGACCTTATAGCAGCCTTCCAATACCTAAAAGGGCTGTCAAGAAAGCTGGAGAGAGACTTTTGACAAGAGCAAGTAGTGACAGAACAAGGGGAAATGGCTTTAACCTGCCAGAGGGGAGATTGAGATGCGCTTTTAGGCAGAAGCTCTTCCCTGTGAGGGTGCTGAGGCGCTGGCACAGGGTGCCCAGAGAAGCTGTGGCTGCCCCATCCCTGGCAGTGTTCAAGGCCAGGTTGGACACAGGGGCTTGGAGCAACCTGCTCTGGTGGAAGGTGTCCCGGCCCATGACAGGGGGTTGGAGCTGGAGGAGCTTTAAGGTCCCTTCAACCCAAACCATTCTGTGATTCTATGGTATCTTTATTTCCACATTCCTAAGAACAGCAAACCAGCATTCAGGTACTGTTGTAAGAGTTTTTATTTATGCAGGTAGTTCTACACTGAAAATACCAGCAAAACAGAAAAATCAGACTTAAAAAGGGCTTTTTATATTCGCCTTTAATCACAGAGAAGACATTTTAGAACTTTGATTCTAAGTTGTCTATATATTTCTGCACTAGTATAGACACCATTTCATTGACAGTCTTCACTTACCGCTTTCAAAAATTATTGACAAGAGAAAAGACATGATATAAGTACAATTAGTGTGCCTTGTCTGTAGTATACATCACCACAATTACAGTTGTTGCCAGCTTTAAGACGGGCAATGTGGTTCCAGGAAACAGCCAGCCTTAAACAATGAGTGGAATGAAATTCACTTGTAGCTGAGGTGACTCCAGATGGGAACTGCTGGTGATACTTGTTATCTGAAGGGTGAGTCATGCTGGCTGCTTCTGTAGCACAGCTGTAGCTCATTCTCCATAGTTGAATATCAGGTGCTGACATCAGAGTGCTCTTTACCCGGTTACCTTTTTATATGTGCTGTGGTGAGCAGGAAATGAAAATAAGTAACTTCACATTATGATAGATACTGAGGTTCTGTTTAGAAATCAGAGGTTTTCCTTTATGCTTCATACTAATGATTCTGTATTTTCTGTATTTACAAGAAGCACCTTGCAAATGCATGTGAAAAGTATGTGTTGTCCTAGGTACAAGAATTACAAACAGCAGTAGAAGAACTGAAATCCAGATATGCAACAGTCTTAAATGAAAACAAAAGAATAATAGAAGACAAAAGCTTAGAGACAGATAAGGTAAGTTTTGGAGTTATAAAGCATGTTTCCAAACAATTCTGTAGGACATGGGTCTTTCCTACACTTTTGTGTAGGATCCACTTAAAAGTCTCAAGGTACTGGCTCTTTTTCCATGTCTAAAATTGTTCTTAAATTCACTAGATGTTTTACTGCCTCCTGGGAGCTGGTGTTTTTTGGTTACCACTCAATTGCAAAAAGGTGAGAATGGTTCCTAGAGTAATGACAAAGGAGCTGGGCTGCTATTTTGGAATGTAAGGATTTTTTTTATCACTTTTAAAGATGGGATTTCGTTGATGATTTTAAACTAGATCTTTCAACAGTACAGCTGTGAAAGTTGCATCCAGAAGCAAACCTACTGTAAGCCTGCTTTGTTTAACTAGCAGTTAAAACAGAGCATCCATACAGAGATGAGTTCTGAGTTTTTCAGCAGATGGAGCTGAATACTGGAACACAGTGATCACATTCTTAAGCATCAGAAAACAATACAAAACTGATAGGAAAATCATTTTCCTCAGTTCCCCATAGCTCATCAAAACACATATTCTTTTAAGCTATAAAGCTGTGGCAGGGATAGGTTTTGCATTGCCTGCAATGTTGTGTTTTAGAGAACAGAATTAGTCCTCACAGAGAGCATCTTAGATGTTCATTTTATTTCATACTAACTTTATTTTTCCATATTTGAGTTGTAGAATGGAGAAAAATACTTTTCTGAACCCCAAAATAATATTTGCACAGCATTGTATGTGGCTTCAGATGGCATCAGGTGTTGCCCTCTTTTCCAATAGTTGTATGGTCAGATTTTTTCCTGTAAGCTGTTTAATGTGGCTGTGTGCCATCTCCCAAAATACATTGCAATGAAGACAACATCAAAATTTGGGTATTGCATGATGAACTGCTACCACTTGCATAATTTTGTATGTGTTCATTATGAGTGTTACTGGTTCTTTAATGAAATATAGTCACAGATGGAAATTTCTCCAGTGGTGAACTTCTGACTTCATCAGTATTTCATAAAATAATTGATATTTTGCAACTTGTGTAGAATTTTAGGTTTATTACTTCTGCAAAGTCATTAAGTATTACAACAATTAATTTATGGTTTTACACTTGCATTTTTCTCCTGTGATGCTACTATGCAGGTGAGGGACAATGTGGACACTCAGTTAAAGGAGTTAGAGCATGGTTTTGAGTTGCTGGAAGCACCTGAGGAAAAGCAGCAATCATATCAGGAAAAGCTTATGTCCTGGGAAAGGATCCATGCACAGAAATGCAAAACCCTTATGGAGCTGCAGGTTCAGGTGCTTAGAATATGCTGACTTCTAAAGATAACTGAGGAGATTTTGTAGAAGGAAGTCTCTGGGCCATTTTTCTCCTATTAGCATGTATGACAGTTGTGTAGTTTCCTTTCTTATTTGCTTCATAAGTCAGGAGTTTCTTCTGTAGAAATTACATAAAGCAAATCAAACTATTGGCAACAGTATTTATGTGAATTTAGAATTCGACAAGACTACTTACTTTTAGATTCTGTATCTTTTCAGTGAGTATATTCTTGATCCTTTTGAATACTTACAGCCTGAGACGTGTTGCAGAATTCTTCCCTGGAAATAAATGTGCAAGTCTAGTTACTGTTTGTGTCTGGTGGAATAATTTAATTCCATGGTCATTTTGGTTTTAATGACTAATTTATAAACCAGACAATATTTGCTCAGATAAATAGTCATAAATTACATTGTTGGTGATGGATAACTTTAACATTTTAATGATTTCATTATGTTGCTTGATAAAATACATTTTAAATTATGCTTTAATAGGATCAGATCTATTTTTAGCAGTATGTCAGCACTACTGCTTGTGTTCTCTCTTAAGCCCAAATACAAATATTCCTTAGCTTTTCTTTCTGTGACATTGGTGTCAATGGCAGGGCTAAGTTTGGGGAATGCTCTTATACCATGAATGACAAAGGTGTTTGAATCAGT
>NW_009910370.1:0-14921 GCF_000696875.1 Nestor notabilis
CTTGGGCTGGAGGGCCCGGGCGGCAATGGAAAGCTTTAAAGGTGCGCGGTGTCACCTCCGGGTGCCCCGGTGTGCTGGGGCGCCTGCGGAGGCAGCAGTTTGTTAACGAAATGGTGCCCGCGGTGTCCCGCCCGTTCTCTAATCGCAGTGCTTTACGTGCATCTCTCCAGTCAGCACTTCTCTGGGTCCAGACTGGTCTGTTCAGTGCGACCAGGGCCTTTTCCAATAAAAACGAGGAAATACTTCCTGTTTGCAATGGTACCATTATTGATCATTGACTTACTGAAACTGTGGTCGTGCAGCCACTTACTCCCTTGGAAGTATTCACAGCTAAAAGGTATCGTAAGAGCAAGCCCTCTACAACAACCTATTTGAAACTTTACACAAAGCAATCCTTGTTGAGCAAAATCCAGAGATTATCCCTTGTTTATCTGAAGAGCCTGTTCAACAGCTAGACAATTCAAGGAGCAAACAGAGCTGAGTTATCTTATAATGTTCGCTGGCACACAAGGCGGAGAGCTGAGGAGGTGAGGAAGACAGCCAAGCAGTAATTCACCCTCGGAATCTATTTCATATTATCTACACAGCTTCTCTCCATCCAGCCTCAGTTTAATTTCTCTGTGAGCAGCACTGCTAAATACGATCACTTCTTTCTCTGGCGACGAAGGCTGCGGGCACTTCGATGCTGCCTGCATGCCTTGCTTTATCTAAGAAGGTGTAGCAGAGTATTGCTTTACACGTGCTGAACCAAACAAAAGTCCCAGTCAGGGACCGGTGCCTCATTATGCGAAGCAGTCTACGAAATGCAGAGCAAACCCCAGGCTTCCTTCCCAGAGGAGAACACAGAACCGATCAAAACCACCGGCAATGTTACACTCTGCAGCTGACCACAGAGGGTAATTGAATACAAACATCTACTTAAAATGTGATTTTCATTTGGGGGGGTTTTGGACAGACTTTTAAAGGCCCACAAGCATGCAGAAACTATTCAGTGGGATTTTCAGCGCAACCTAGGCATCTAGCTTCCATTGTGAGAGTCGTTACCTAATGGCTTTTGAAAACCTAGGAGGCATTTCTGTCTTCTTGGGCAACTAAATAGTTTTCAAAATATAGTCCATTGTGTCAGTGCCTGTTCCTCTTTCATGTGGGTCAGAATGGAAAGAGATCTAATGCTGTCACGACAAACTCATTTAGAAACAAGCAAAAATGGTTTGGTCCTAGTTGTACTTCCAAATGCTCTACTTCAGGGATTTTTTGAAGTGGTGAGGAACAACACAGAAAGTTCTCGCAGCTAAAAGCATTACAGAGTCAAAGACATTTCTCATCATACTAGTTTTTAGCTTTTATTTCTGATAAAACAGTCTCTTGAGGATCATTACTGTGAACCTAAAACCTGAAAATTCTGGAGGCTTGAGCTATCAAATAGAAAGTTTCCTCATCTTGATGGAAAAACATGGTATCTGGAAAGTTGTTTTGCCTTTTACATTTAACTGTCATTTCAAAAACGACACAGCCTAGTTATAGTATGGACAACTTAGACCTATTGACTTGGGAGGACAGATCTCAACTGATTCACTGGGAGTTTAAAAGAAAGATAAAAAAAAGGACTCCTTGTGTAGGGTATCACTGGGGTTATTTAGTCCAAGTCGGCTTGGGTTTAGTTTCTTTTTGAAAAGGTCAAACTGTAACTGGGGTGGAGGGTAAGAGAGATTCCTTACAAACAAATCCATTTGTTGGTGTTGTGGAGCATGTGGACAGCTGAATTCAGGCATATCTTTATTGGAAAGACAGCGTGAGTGAGTATAGAGTTTTCTTCTAACACTTTTGTTGCTGAATTTACAAGTTTCAGTACTGAAGTATTTCCAAAGCACACCATGTTGAAAGGATCATTCAACAGAGTAGGTGAAATACTCATCTTACAGCTAGTTTTGAAACCACTTCTATTCAAAGAATGCTTTGAGCTTCCAAGAATGGTCAGTTATTTTCATAAAATATCATGTTAAGTGGCAAGAGGGGTGCAGTATTTCTTATATAGAACTACAGGGCAGAATGGGACTTGAGAAGCTCATCTAGCAGTTCTGACATCTTGAGACAAGATCATCTTTGTCATTCCTGACAAATACCTACTACCCTGTTCAAATGGCCTTCCTCCAACAATAGAGGCTTCAGAACATCCTCAGACAATTTCTTGGAGCCCTCACTATCTTTACCCTTAGAAAGAATTTCTTAATATCTGGACGAGGGGTAATAAGTACCATTTACTCCTGGGGAGATTCTGGCTGGACACAAGAAGAGTTCACAATGAGAATAATCAGCCACTGTAATAAACTCCCCAGGGAGGTGGTGACTCCCCAGCACAGGACGGCTGGACAGGGTGCTGGGACATCTAGTCTGGGTCATGTTTTACCTAGAAGGGGTGGACCAGATCTGTTTCCCCTAGCAAAAACATCCAGACACCTATCGTTGCCTCAGTTTTAGAGCTGTAGAGCCTAAGCCTGTTGCATGACTTTCCTCTGTTACACAGAAGCTCCTTGCTCTCTCACTCTCTCCACAGACTGAAGTCTTCAGTTCCCCAGTTTGAGTAGTATTAGTAGTTTAAATATTTCCCCTTAGGCAAAAGTTACCCTCCTTTGCTCCTACCTCAGCTGATTCAGCAAGTTCACCACATTTTAGGCCAGATGTGAGAAGTTTTGCTGAGCTATTAAAACAAACCAACAACAACCCCCCCTAGCACTCTATCCTGCTTTTTTGAAGGCCTAACAAAGAAATCCCAATTTCATAATCAGACATAGAGCCAATACAAATGAGAAGGCAACTAACCTGCCAAAGGTAAGACCAGAATCCCTCATACAGGACACAGCCCAGCATCCCCTGAGCCTGTAGCTCTGCCCTGAGCAGCTCCCTCAGCCCCCTCCTTCAGGGGTGCTCTCACAGCCCTCTCCCCAGTGGTTTATCCCAGCAGCTGCGTACCTTCCCTCTCAGCTGCTTTCTGGCTAATGCCTATGTTAACTCATTCTTTTCCTGAGAGGGCTAGCAAACTCCATCCCAAATCTGTCATTCCTTATCCACCCTGCACACAGAAAACCCTGCCACAGCCACGATTTATGCATTGGCATATTGTTGTCTCATTTCCTTCCCATCCTACTCTCTTATTAAGGTTGTGCACATCTGATTCTTTCAGCCCTTCCTCGCTGGTTGTGCTTTAGACCTCTGTTCATTCTCTTGGCTCTCTTCTGGACTCTCACTGGGTGCTTTACATCTCCACTGGAGGATGAGACCCAGCGCCAGACCTGGGGTTCCTGCTGGGGTTGGACCAATGCTGGGCAGAGCAGGATTACTTCCCATGCCTTGCAGGCCCTACTGCTGTTTGCACAGCTTAGTGCAGTGTTTGCCTTTTTCACAATGGCTTGACACTGTTGACTCCTAATCAGCTTGTGATCTATTATATCCCCTAGATCTTTTTCTGCATGAGGGAAACAGTATTTTAGCAGTTTTATTCCAGTCAGCCACATGAGAAGAAAATGACTGAAGTAGTGTGAGTGAGATTATCTGCTTTGTGCTTCAATACCAGAATTGTTTACTGGTTTCCAATTAGTTACATGTGTACACCCTGTTAAGGGAGTTGCACAAGTGCTGCTAATGCCTTCCTTTGGCCTTCAGAGCCTTTATTACTAGTGGAGACTAGTACCCAGGAGTTATTTGGGCCAATTTCCCTGTGTACTCAAGACTTCAAATGCTCCGCTGAAATTGCAGGGCTGATTGCTCTGAAAAAACCTCTTATAATTTAGAGATATTGAGTTTGAATAACCTTGTTGAAAAATGCTGTTGCTTTTTTGGGAAGTGTTGTGTGAAACATTTGTCTCTTTGAAACACTAGCTGTCGTTACAAAGGATGTTGCTGTTGCTTGTTTCTTTCTGTTAAATGAGTCAATCTGAAGAAGCCTGTGGTTGTTTTAATGAGCTGGTAAATGTCACAAATATTTTGTTAACAGGAGAACTGGACTTAACTACCTTTGCGGGTAAACTAGAAAGATCTCGTTCATTTCAGTACCAGTCCACGCCTCCAAACATACACTCTTCTTGACCACCACCAGTCATCCCACTCCCCATGCACCTTCATTTCATGTCCTCTCATCACTCTGCTGGGCCACACTGCAATTTTCTGCAGGTCTCTTCTGCTCGAGCCATGCTCTTAGCTGCTCCAGTTCAGGCTACTGAGTATGCCCTTATGTTTAGTGTGGCTTTGTGGCAGTAAGACTGCAGGAGACAAGGTAGTGGCAAGGGAGAGGCACAGTTCTTTCACAGAGCTGAAGATCATCAGTGCAGGTTTTTCTTTACCTGGGGCTCCCATAATTGAGCAATGTTACGCAAAGTTACACTTTCATTTGGCAATCTTTTCTTAAAGGAATGCTTCTATATAATGTATATATTTTTAAAATACAGTAAAATAAACATCTGAAGTCTGCTGCAGAATCCAGTGATAGGCAATAACCACCTGGTTAATACAGTTTAGTTTTGTTATTAAGTAACCAATCTGAAACCCGGTAAAGTCATAATGGTATTTTCCTTACTTACCCAAAAAGCTTTATAAGTAAGTTATTTGGTGGGGAAAAAAATCTTATTTACAAAAGATAGCAAGATTCAGATAATGGAAATAGAGAAAAGGTAGCCTTGAAATCCCATTTTCCTAATCTTGACAAGTTCCTGTGTGCCACAAGTGATAACCCTTGAGAATCAAAGCTTTTACTTGAAGAATAAACCTCTAGAAAGTTCAGTTTAACTTACTTGTTTTTCAAAACCATGCCTCTGTTTGATCTTCTTGATGACTGATGTGTTAAATACTTATGAAATGAAGTTGTGCTCGAGAGCTGAGGAAAGTAGGTGCAATTGTGTATTTCCCAACGATTCACTGGCAAATTCATACTGTCCACAGTCAGAATTCTGTTGAACTTCAGTACCTTTGGGAGCTTAAACTTCTTTGTATGTAAGCACAGGAAGCATCTGACATTTTAAGATGGGAAAGTGCTTAAAGAAATAAATCATATAGCTACAAAGGAATGTATATATAACAGGAACTGGGATGTGTATAATATACAGAGAGCCACAAGGCAATGTATTGGATGCACATCTTTATATGACATACAGACAGGAAGGGAAACGAGTAACATTTTGAATTATGAATTAGCCAAAGGCCTCTGTAGAAAAGATTGGAAGACTTGTATAGCTCTAGAGAATACAGCAACATTTACTTAATACATCTTCATTGAAAACAGAATTCAATAGGTTCTTTAAATCCTTATACTACCCTATAAATAACACCTTATTATATCATATCTTATTATATCTTTTAATATAATTCTTAAAATACTAATCTGCTCTGGAAAGTGCATCTTAAAGTACAGTTTATTGTGACTAATTCCATTTTAGTGTTGTTTAATTTTCAAGCAAAGACTGTTTTCCCATCTTCCTGTAAACGCCAATTCTTCAGACTCACCCTGGGTTATGAAATTCAAAGTTCTTTCAGGTTCAAGCATCTTCAGTAAAACAGCTTTTACAGCTTCATTGAAGTTAGTAATAATACTGCAGATAGTACAAAGGCTGGATAGTGAGCAGCTTACTCCCTTTCAGCTGTATTTGGCTGTGTGTTGTGAAGAGTAGTAAAGATGTAATTCTTGACAGAAAATTGACCAGATGTGAGCAGAACAGAAACAGGAAACTCTTCTCTTTCAGTGAAAAGCTGTTACTCCATTTTTATGTACTTTTTTTGCTGAATGTAACCCTTCCCAAGGCCACGAAGGCCTTTGAACAGCCTGACAAATACGCTGCTAACCTGGGGACCTCCCGCTCAACAAGCTCCCAACAAGCTGCGCAAGTGGTATCTGTGATGGCTTGTTACTATCTTATCCGGTGGTGCATGTGGGTCCTGGGCTGTGGGAGGGACAGAGACACTGCCCCTGTGTGAGATCATCTGTCAAGTCAAGACTCACTCATCCTCGTGTTGGATGGAGGAGGTGTGGGATGCTGTGGGGAGCAGGAGGCGAGGACACCACCAGCTCTCGGGCCTGCACAGCACTGCTGCTCTCCTCTGGCTCCAGGGCAGCTGAGGAGAAGCCATAGCCCCATGCAGCACTGGGGTGGAGGGGGCTGCCAGCACTGGGGCACATGAAGGGTAAAGGAAAGGAGGGTCTGCAGCCTTTCAGACCTCAGCAAATCTGTCAGTGTAATAATCCTTCCAAAGGACATGATCAATTCACAGTAAGTTTGTGTGAATAAGTTAACAATTGTGTCAAGTACATTTTTAAGGTAGGGTTATGATATCTTCTGTGACATTACAGATAGAATTTGGCTATCAAAACTGAGGAGGAGGTCTATGGGGACTACATTGTTGTGCTAGCAGGATACAAGAGGTGACAGTAAATTATTTCATTGTGTGGAGGCTCCCTGGTAACATCACCCCGATGCTATTAGAGCCTGCAATAAACCACCATACACAAAAGACTCTGCTTCTCCCTCTCTGTGACGAAATCCTTACTAGTCTACTTCTGCTGAATACTCTTATTCTTTCTATAACCAACCCAACTACTTAACTTCTGTCTAAACTTTCCCTTCCCAAATAAGGTACTTGTTTTGGGGTTTTTTTTGACTGCAAGAGAGAGTGAGCTTTAATTTCACCATCTGGAAGCCAAGATCCTCATTTTGACTTCAAGTGAAATCAACTAAAAATAGCATTTTGCTAACTTTGCTTCTTGTGCTATGTCCAATTCTGTGCCTATTGAGGCAGGACTCAAGGATATATAGGTGTCCAACTCCACTGATAGCATTGACCTAGAAGCAAATCCTGCAGGTTTTTAAATACTGGGGTATCTGTAAATGCATATGAGAAGTTTAATTTTGGTTTAAAACCTCCAACTGTATAAAGTTGTATTCATTAGTGTTCTCATCTTGGATTCTCAGATTATTTATGCACCCAACAATCCATGTGCCAGTTGTGGTTACTATGCATGTAAACTTGAACTTTGACATTTCATACTGTTGCAGAACACTGGTATGTGCATTCCTTTATCTTCCCACCGTCCCTGCAGTTGCTCTTCATTATTGTCAGTGCTTATTAGTTAGAAGACTACATTCCATTTTGTTTGGGCCAATTAAGCGGTTGGAGAGAGCAGCTCTTGTAGGATCCCCACTAACTGTGTATCACCAGCCATCATCTACTGATGCATTAAACAAACCTGAGCTCTGCTGCACTCCTTAGAGAAGCAAATCCTTGTTTCTCAGTTGACCAACTTGCAAAAACTCTTCAGTCTTCTGGGGTTTTCAGTCTCTTATAACAATTAAAGGGGAATAGACATTCTAAGTGAGAGCTGTTGTATGAATTATTGTCATAATTACTTTATATCAGTCATGTGTTTAGGATGCTGTCGTCCTAAATGCCAGGGAAGAAGAATACCAGCAGAGGAAACAGTCCTTGTGCTGCTTCAATATTGTGACTTGCAGCCTGTCTGAAAGCATAACAAAGACTTGATTGTGCAAGTGCCCAGCTGATCCAACAAGCCATGAATAAGTGAGCAATGGTCAACAGTGAAGGAGTGGTTATCACAGAGGGCAATTCAAAAAGGTTATAGTGCTGTGAAGTGAGGGAGGCGTAAAATGAAATAGAACTAGAGATACAGAGGTAATCAAGTAGTTGGGTTAGTTCTACTTTTTTTTTCTTGAAATGGTACATCATGTTTTGATAAAATAGAAAAAAATAATATGACTGTAAACTGGTAAGAGAGAATCTTGCAGCAGAGAAGAAGGAAATCTCATTCTTTCAGTCTAAATGAAGGATAATTTAAAAGCAGCATCTGATCTAAGCATGAATGAGATCTCCAGGAGTCTGTTTGGAACACATTAGGTAGCAGAAGACAGGTCACTGTTAGGGGAAAGAAGTACAGACTGTCAGATTTTTGCGTCTGTTCAGGCATTTGGGTTCACCTCAGCCCGACCCAGTCCTGTCAGCATGAGACTTAGGAATAAAAGAATGAGAAAGTTTTATACTTAACAAGAGACCTGTTCCAGCTCTTCGTGGGAGCACAAGTGCCTAGTGAGCTCAACAATGGGGAGGATTCCTTTTCCTTCGAAGTCCTACACTAACTTTTTTACCCTTGACTGATTTGCTTGGCTTTTCAGCCAGAATCCTTTTGGAGAAGGCAGGAGATACATAGACATATATATTACCAAGATAGCAAAGGTCAGGTTTAATACATACTGCTTCAAGGACTTCTCCCGAAAACATTAAAAGAAAGGGAGTTTGGGTGACCACAGCATCTTCTAAAAATATTAACATTTATTCTGGCTGCATGGTATTTCCAAGTAAAAATACTTCTGAATTTGCTAGTCATTTCTTGTCAGTTTTTGTTAAATTTCATGGCTTGTCACTGTCCCTGGGACATTTCAAATGAAGATCTTTTAGCCTCCGCAAGGCCTTCAGGCTTTCATGTTGTTTGGCCTTTGTCACTGCTCTCACAAGAAACTGGCAAAGCACCATGAATTTGTGTCAGTTGATTTTCAGAGCTCCTCATCAACTAAATTCAGCACCATAATATAGAGAAGTGTCTTTCAGAAGGTCGTGCAAGGAACTGAGTGGAGACTTTGACAGAGAACCTCACTTGCCTTCTCATTCTACTCCTTTATCAGTAGAGCATTTCTGTGCTCAGATTTGTTGGCACCTGCATGAGTGTAATCTGACCTAATAAAGCCAAAACATGCTTTGAACAAAAGTTAAAAGCCATCAGAACCTCGTTCAGCAGATGTACTGTTTGTCATCTGGAAACTTTGCAAAATAGAAAGTTTGTCATCTGAGCTGCAAGTCTCTTTGGAGGAGTTTTCTTGCTGCCGAGCTGGGTAGTGCTAGAAGAGGTGCAGGGCCCTTTACCCCTTCCTTCAGATACATCTGCCCTGCAAATACTGCCACAAAGCAGCACAAAAGACTCTGCTTCGTGGAGCAGCACAGATCTCATTTCATGATCTTATCCATTGTTTTTCCTTAAGCAAATACGTAATAATGTAATTCCTGATGTGCTTTAACCGGAATTAGTGCTATTCCTCCCAGAATGTCACTGACAGGAGAACTGTACAGGCAGATTGGATATGGACAGGGAGCTCTTTCTGTTTTTTATCTGTTAATACTGCAGTATTTGGTGAGACATCACTCATTTAGTGAGTGATTGAGTTTAGGAAGAAATGATAATCCATGTGCTGCTAATAACAATGAGCAAATCTTGCTGCCCTAGAACTGCTACTGTATTTGTGGGGCGGAAAGTTTGTCATATGAAAACTACCCTCTGGATTAAATGTGCCTCACAGGAGCTTGTCAGCCTTGCTCTAAAATAATCACTGTCATCAGATCTGAGGTGGATCTGAAAAGACCTGCTGTTGAGAATTAAGTGTGAAATTTGAAAATGATTAAGTTGAATTATTTACCCTCTTAGTTCATCATGTCTGCAAAAATACCCTCTTCCCTTCTAGTAACCTGGCAACGAATACACAGGGCACAATTATTTTTGCACAATTTGTAGGAGACTTGCATTAAAATGCATGTCAGTGGCTTTATTTCATGACAAGCAACACTGCAAATGTTTGTTTATCCTGGCAAGGGCTGGATTTGTTTAGTGTAACTTGCATTAGTTTTGTCTAAATTCTGAAGCAGAAAGGAAAATATGTTCTTGTTTTCAGATCAGTGTTACAAATACTCTCTTTAGCTTTGTTTTTATTATGAGAAGTGAATGCTAATGGGTTCGGGCCTGTGCTATCAGATTCTCCCACCAAGAACTGGAAACTTCTGAGTATCTTTGAAGAACTACTGATTGCACAGACTGAGGCTACAGGTTGCAGGCTGTTTGTAGGCTGGATAAACTGGAGAATATTAAAAACTAAGCCAGCCAAGAGGATATGCATCAAGATAAATATCAGCTTCACCAGTGGCATGAATTATGCTTTCTAAAACAGGAAATTAATGTCATTAGATGGTGGAAATAAACAACTGGTCCTCTTAAAAAGTCCTCAGATTAAATGCTGGGTTTCTGAGTGCTTTTTGGCAGACATTTGAAATACCTAGGTTATTGTGAAATGAAAAGAAAACACTCATTCTTGTGGATGAAACACACAGGACTATCCCCAGAACAACAATATGCTGAGGCCTCTGTAGAGGTTTTTGGTTTTGACTTCAGCTTTATGCAGTCTCAGGCGTGCAAGCATGAGTTAATGCCTGCAACCCAGAGGAGTCTCTAGGCTTAGGCACTAAATCCTCTGCCTGGGTCCCCAGGTCCTGAGATAGAGGCTGCTGTGTGGGATGGCAAATGATGTGTGTTTTGTAGCCATCTTTTGTGCTTTGTGTTACTTTGTTGATCCTCTTAAAAGGCTGCTTGGGTGCAGACATCATTCCTGTCAGTGCTTTTCAGTTTGATGTGCAATTCCTGTCTGCATGAGCTGGGTTGCTTAAACACTTTAAGGTGTTTGGAGGTGCGGGGCAGGGAGGAAGCACCGGAACCATTGCTACTGATGCTGTCGCCCTTGGCGCGATGAAAACCAAGCTGTGTGGTTTGGGAAAATGGGCCTTGGTACCCTAAACTCTGTTTTTAGCACTATCACAGTGCATGGGTTTAATCCTTACTCCACTTTAGAGTCCTTGGCCAAGATTATGACACTTCACTCAGCCTGCCTAATCTGCATGTATTTTCGCTGGCTGAGGTGCTTACATTAACAGCAGTGCAGCCAGGAGTGTAGTCAGTCTCCCTCTGCAGTCAGCATGGAGAGGCAGGCACTTGCAGAAGGTGATTCAGCTCTTACCTGGGCTGAGTTACTGGTCTTGCAAAGAGGCTTTACTCCCCAGTGCTTCTAGGGAACACAGGGGAGGAGGGCATGCCTGACCTCCCTGCTTAAAGGCCAGTGTTAGTCCTGTGTTTACCCTTCTCTGTGTGTGGGAGATGGAAATAAAGACCATGAGGAGAAAGGGACATACATTTGCCAGCAAGTCTTTAAGTGTAGAAATTTAAAAAATAAAATATACACATTGGCCAAACGACTGATTTGCCTTAAATGTCCAAGTATTCCTCGTGAGTGGATTTCCTGGTGAATGCAGACGTGGCATCCCTGCGCTCTGTGCAGCGAGAGCCCATATGTGTAACTCGAGGCACACCTACTGGTTTGGCCACATCACAAGTCCGGGCATCTCCACCTGTTTATTTATTTATTTTAGGGTAATGTCTTATAATTAACTTGTCCAAATAATGATTATTGGGTTTTTTTTCCCCAGAGTTTTTCCGTTTATCTGACAATTAAGATTGAGTATTTTCAGTCTCACTTTTGCGCCTGCAGCGAGATCCATTGATTCGGGTGGGAGCTGGTTGGGATCCGAATACAAACATCCAGAGGCGGAAGCTGGATTGTGCTTGCAGCGGGAGCTGTTTGTTCCCAGCGCTGCCTGTGTGTCCAAGGGGAGAGGGGCAGCTCTGCTCCAGCGCTCCCCGCCCCCTCTTTCAACACTTCTGCAATGCTGCCTCACTCTTTAAAATGCAATCCCTAAATTGACACTGTTCCATCAGCAATACTGCTGGCCTATGGCTTGATTTCAGCGTGCAGTTAATGCTAGCTTCTTCTAGGAAAGATTTGCTTGTATTTCTTTTAATGGGTGTCATTTTCTGTTACATTCTGAAGGCCAAAATGTTTTCACTTAAACCAGAAACAAAACCAAGAAAAGCAAGATGTGAGTAGTAGCAATTTAGGAGTAATAGGAACTACGCTGAGATGTTAGGACTAAGAGAAGTAAGCAGGAATAAGCAAAAGGGTGCAATTATGGGTGAGTGTATTTTCATTACTGATTTTAATTTCATGAGAGCAAATAACACGGTCCCCTCTTCACTACACACAAAGATTTCCCACTGTCCATTCAGCTCTGAACCTCTCCCTGGTTTATTACTCTGCTTACTCCTATCTGTCTGCTGGATTTATTTTACAAATTCTACTTATTTCATATTATGCCTGCATGAATTTTCTATTGTCCTCTCTGTGCCTTGTTTGAATTCTTAGACCACTCTCTTCTCCCTCCTGCTTTGCTATGCATGCTGTTCAGCTATGGCTTTGCCTTTCCAGAAAATACCCTGCTTCTCCTCCTTCCCCCCTCCTCCTTTAAAGTCTCGGATTTCCCTTGCTGGCAGCCGGCGAGGGGCTGCACACCATGCACTAGCCGTTGGGTCTGCTCTGTAACCACAGGACCTGATTCACCTCCTGCAAGCTGAGTAGCGTGAAAATAAATCAGCTGAGACAGAGCTGAGTGGGAGTTGCAAAACACGGGGACACATGGTGAAACCAACACATGGGGTAGGCAATGACCAGCAAGGCTCTCGAGGAGTTCGCAGTTCTCTATATATTCCCTTTGGGAGAAGCAAGGCTGAGTGAGACCTTTCAAAGATTAGCTCTGCCACACTGTTTAAACCAGCTTTGCGTGTTCAGCTGCGATGTGCTTAACCCAAAATCCTGCGTCTGAGAGTGCCCTCACTGTGCCTTCGGGCCGGGTCCCAGCTTGGCAGGGGAGTTCTGTCCCTAATACATAGGATCTAAATGCAAACATGCTTTGAAGAAAATGTAAATCCAGACCTGAGCTTGAGTCCATCTCTAATCACTGCTTGATTTTGTTTTCTCCAAAGTACCGAAGCAAATTAGTCATGTGTCCTTCAGCAGGTTCTCCTGCAGCCGCCTGCTCTCCGAGTCCTTTAAAATCGCCTCTGTTGGTGCCTGGGTTTGTAGCTGTGAAGCAAATATTTAAAGTGAATTTAGAAGCAAGTGTCGGAAGTGACTGTGTAGATCCTCATCTTCAAGTTGCTCCTTGAGGAAGGTGATGGAACTTTATTGGGGTTCATGTGTTTGAGTGTATGAAGCTGTTTCCAGAACCTGCATCTCCAGTCCTGCCACATTAGGCCAGTGTAGTAACTTAGTGGCTTCTCTTTTCAGAGTAGTGTGAAACATTTGCTGCAGAGGATTTATGTTTCCATTTGACGTTATACAATATTTTCCTCCCAGATTTCAGTGAAGTTCTGCTCTTTCTGAATTGTAAATGTGAAAAAATTACTGTTCAGAATGTTCTTTCTTGAAAAGATGTTTGCTTTTCACAGCTCAAACAGAAAACAGCTCAGTGCATCCAAAAGCTGCCTCACCCTTTGAGCGTGTTCCCAGATCTCAGCCAAGAGCACTACTATGGAATAGCTGTGAGTAGCCGGAAGAGCATTGTGGGGATTGAGATGCAAATGAGCAAACCAAGCAGCCCCCTTCCCTGCAGAGGTTCCCTATCTCCTTCTGCCCCTCACTTTTGAACTGGGGGAGGCTCAACCTAGGCATGGCTTTGCAGCCATGAGCCCTGGCCTCTGCGGCCACAAACCTGGGCTTTGCTCATTGTAAGACTCATCAGCTTGAGTCAGATGAAGGAACTGCATCAGCATCGTAAGGACGTGGAGGACAGGAGGGGCTTTCAAAGCCCCCGTGTTGCCATTACTTTTCCAGCTCCCCTGAACTAAATGCTGCTACCTTTTCTGAAGGGGGAGAAGGAAAGCCAGAGGCTGTGGCAACTGCAAAATAGCACATGCTGTTCTGTATCTTAAAGTTCCCAGTTTTCAGCCAGTTTCCAAAGTTCCAAAGTGTAACGTGAGCAGCTGCCTGGGCACTTGTTTGTCTTGTCAAATGCAGCGAGTCAGAATATTGCAAAGGAAATCAGATACAGTAAGTTGGGGGGCAGTCAGAGGGTTGCACATCTAAACACGCCGAGGAGTAAAGCACTACGACGTTGTCTCTGTATGCTTTTCTTTCCAGTACGAGGGAAGGAAGCAAAACATTCCAACAAAACCTCCTTCTAAAGCAATAATCAAGGCACTGAGCTCTAAAGCCCGTGTCACTGCACATGACCAGGAGAATAAGGCATTTTGCATTATTGCATGTTGTCATCACTTTGCTCAGTGTTGTCCCTGCATGCTAATTACATGTTTACATGCATTGCATTATTTGATGGAATTACTGTAATTATGTTAATACATCATCGTCAACAGAACAGTACCTGTAATTTAGCAAACAAAAACGACATGAAAAGCTAAACCCATAAATGGCACTGCAAAGGATTTAATCCCCGGTGCAGAAGCAGGCAGGAAGCACTCAGAACTGGAATATCCTGGTTTAGCCACCGGATCCTCCCAGACAGCACCAGAGCAGTTTGCAAGGTGTTTTAAAAGGTACTAACTAGGGTAACACACTGTGAGCAGGGTGTAAATGTTTAATACTCATCCATGAACTCTCACCTAGAAAAATCTGTGCAGTGCCCTTAACAAAGCTGCGTGACAGGCACTTGAAAGAGCAACAGGAGACCAAGAAACTCGGTGATCTGGAAATACTTTAACCCCTCTCCTATCTGTGGATGCACAGTATCACTCTCGACTCCCTTGTTGCTTCTTTGACAGAAATACGTGGCGCCTGGCATATCGGAGCACAGCCTGTGTGCAGCTGGAGCCTCTCGACCTTTCCCCACATCCAGGGTTCTTTTCCCCATTTCTCCTGGTCCTGGTACTTTGGGCTGATTCACCCCCTCCGCTTCCCTCACATCCTGGAAGGCTTTTTTTTTGCCTCGGGTTTCTCGCAGAAGGGTCTCTGCCACCAAGGGTTAAGTATCCAAAGTCAACAGTGGGATAAACGGGGACATTAAACAAGACAAGGAGTTATCCAGAGTGGTCATTAAGTGTTGGAGAGTTTTACAAACACCATCAAGTCCCAAGTGCTTCCTGCTAAGTGGAGACACAAGAAGGTTTCAGCAAATGCATCCCCCTCCCTGCACGCAGCAACGTGCCCAGGTGGAAACCTGCTGCGGGCAGGGGAACCAGGGTGCACGACTGGCACCGGCTGTCCCCG
>NW_009910371.1:0-27967 GCF_000696875.1 Nestor notabilis
TATATATATATATATATATAGGCATTGATCATTGGAAGTGGAAATCTACCCAGTCTTTTTGCCTCGATCCAGAAAAGCTGGAGATTCTTCACTTGCTTTCATGCTGTCATTTTCTGAGTCTCTTTAATGGGTTTTCTTTGCATTAGCAAAGACACTTTACTGTTTTAAAGTGTCTAATGGGAAATTTTCATCATGATCAGATCTCAAAATCTGTGTTGGCATCACCATTTTTGTTGGTGTGTTTTCTGCAATTCCCTTTAATCCATTCTGTTCAGATCTGACCTGTGTCAGAGATTGATGCCTCACTGTTTCGTAGATTATATAAGTATATATGTATATTCTTTTTTTCCATAGTTGTATTATTCACATTGGAGACTTCTGAATTTTTCTATCTATCTTGTGTATCCCTTAACTTTCCTAGCCCTTATTTGAGAAATGCTGGAAGTATTTTAGAAAATCAGAAGTTAATTATTCAGTTCACAGTTTTCTTTTAGTGGTATATAGTAATTAGAAACTGATTAGAGATTCATAACTAAAAGGCTAATTTATTAAGTGTGAATACATTTGTAATTTTCAAATGATGGCTGTGCTTGTGGTTGATGTCTGATCTGTTAAACCCAAGATTATTAGGGTTTTAACTCTTTAAATTCGAAGAGCAATCTTTGCTGCCTCAGTATTGTTAAAATAAAACTTGGGTTTGGTCTAAGTTGTTTTGTACCCTTTGCTCAGGTAAAATATTTTGCTTGTCTTACTGAAGGAAAATTACAAATAGCTTATGTCTATCTGTGCATCAAAACTGAATAGATGCACATCAAGAATAAAACACGTGGATCTAAAAGAAGTTAACAGGTTTTCAAAATTACTGTATTTACTAGAAGATATTTTTGTTGCATCCAAATTACAGCCAAGCCTTACGGGGAGAATTCTAGAGGAATTACAAGCATTAAAGAGGTATTTTCCTTTAGTATGGGTGAGATAATACCTACAGGTATACCATTACAGAGTACCAGAGTGATCAATTCCTCATTGACTGTTTATGAAGCAGAGGCATCCATGTGGCTAATTTGCTTTATTGCCATCCTACATACTGTCTAAAAATGCTTCCATGTCTTTTCTCTCGGTCAGTGGGCAACTGCAACAGGTTTTTCCTGGATTTACACAATTGATATATAACGGTTAGCTGCTTTTCCAGCAGGAGGCATCCCTGCTTTTCAACATCTGCCAAGATACAGTATCCTGATAATTACTGTTTTCCAGATGTGCCTTCCTGACAACCTCAGCACATTCCAGTCATGCATTGCCTGTCTCCTTGTTTGAGGGTCTCTGTGAGGGTGAATCACAGAATCAGTCACACATTTATTTTCATGGAGCGTGAGTTCTGTAAGTTTCTATGTGGCTCAGTTCATTAAGCTAGTATGTAATGGGTTTGCAACTGATCGTTATTAATACCTGAGTAGTTACGTCAGTGTTACTCACGTGTTATCAAAACTGCTCACATAAAGTCATTGAATTTACTTAAATTCATTCATGTCAGGTTACAACAGTAGAGGTGGGATGCTGATGCTTTGTCTACAGCAGAATGCAGATTCTGATTATATGCTGTGTATAATAAATACATAAAATATACATGATGAAGGGGTAATGGGTTTAAACTTAAACAGAGGAAATTCAGGACAGATATAAGGAAGAAGTTCTTTACTGTGAGGGTGGTGAGGCACTGGAACACGTTGCCCAAAGAAGTGGTGAATGCTCCAACCCTGGCAGTGTTCAAGGCCAGGGTGGGCAGGGCCTTGGGCGATACGATCTAGTGTGAGGCGTCCCTGCCCATGGCAGGGGGTTGGAACTGGATGATCTAGATGGTCTTGAGATGTTTGTAATCCTTGTTAACACTGCGAAATGAATGAAGCAGGGATTAAGCTGGAGAGCATCAAAAACTGATCTAAAGAAATGAATTTGTAAGTGTGGATAACACAGTCATTTCAGATTCAGGCATAGTGACTGTGTTCAGAGATGGCGAAGATGAAGAGCTGGGATTTCTTAGACTGGAAAGAAACTTGAATTATAAAGAAACAATTTAATAAAATGGAAATGTAGAAAGAAAAATAGATGAAAGAAACGATAATGTGGAAACCTACATTTCCATGCAACAGGGAGGTTAGTGTTGCTAAAACAGCAAAAACCATCAGAGGAGAGACGGGTTCAGGAAGGAAGAGTTATTCTTACAATGTGCTTAAAAACACAACAGCCTGGTTTCATAGTGATGTTAATAAGGAAGAAAACCAAGAGGAGAATTAGGCTTATAAACTCTCCAGTTCTCAAGAAAAATTAACTCTCTCTCAGCTGCAGGCTCCCAGAAGACTGGGCTTTGTCGATGCGGTTTGTGTTTATCTGCTGCCATAGACTCTTATGTTCCTCAGGGTAATTCTGACTCGCCTTTGAGACTTTGGTCTGCTAAAGCAATAAAACATCTGTCTTGTCTATAAAATAAAGGTTCAATTTTGCATGGTGTGCCAGAAGAGCGTTTATATTTGACAGTTTCAATATTTTGATTTCACACCGTGCCCCATTTTGAATTGCATCTGTCAAGGCAGAGGAAAGGTTTGCTTCTACAGAGAGCACTGTCTATAAGACATGATAGTCTTTATTATGCAGCTCAGCAAATTTGTGTATTTGTCTTCAGCGGGCAAAGAATAAGTGTCTTTTTGGTTATGATTAAAAAAAAAGAAAGAATAAGAAATTAAATGGTCATAAGCCAGATAAGGCCTGATAATAATGTAAAGTTGTATTACAGTTTTGTACCTTTTTCTGAGCTAGTGAAAGTGCAGGAATTGGAAGCAAAAGTTACAGAAAGTAAATAAAAAGAAATACCCAAATTAGCTGAATTAGTGTGATTTAATGTTTGAGGTACGTAGCCTGCCATTAATTCTCTTTTCTGCTAGCACTCATCAGAGGTAATTGATTTAAAATGACTTGTTTTGAATATACTGGCGTAACTTCAGAAAATTGTTTTAGTTGTTTTGTTAATTCACTCCCTTTTTTTGTTATTTTAGCCTTTTACATGGGGGAACACTTATTATTACATGATGCAGTGATTTCTGGATAAAAGTAATAATGAGACTGGTCAAGGACTTTGTACCCATGGTACAGAGTGGACACATTAACTACTATGACATTATTTATACTCTTTAAGCCTTTTCAAACCAATATAAACTCTTCCAAGTTTCTTCTTGTGAAGTCTCTTAAGTGTCCTCCTCGTTGGTCAGGAGAGTGTTAGGGAAGGCAGCCGGTGTTTTCGCCTGTTAATCCAACAAGAGCTGCTGCTGTTGAAGGAGCAGTAGGGCTCTGATATGCTTAGATGTAGGAGGTGAAGAAGAAGAATCAATTAACACACATGATTCAAACTCTAGTTTAAGTGCTGAGATTAACAATAAACAGAAGGGGACACTAATGAAAAATCTGCTTTTATGTTTAATCTTTGAAACATTTCAAATTGTGGAGAGTTACATGAATGAAAATGAACTTAATGGAAACAAGTGTTGAAACTGAGAAATACTTTAAATAGTTTTTAAAGAGAAGTATGGACAACTATTTAACATCATCCTGAAATTCACTTCATTCACATAATAGGAGTATTACACATAGTTACTGCTATAACGTGGAGCATTTTGAGGAATAAAGCTTGAGATCTTGAACTTCACCAAAAAATCCCTATGAAACCATAGTAGAGGGAAAGTATAGATTTGACGTGCTTTATGTAGTGTCTGGTACTGAAGTGATTGTTAATGTTTTTGTGATACTAGAATCAGATACATGCTCAAAAAGAGAACATGAGAATAAGAAGCTTTACCATTCTGGTGGAGGAGAGGTTGAATTGAGACCACATACTGAACTTCCTATTCTGAGTTCATGTAACTGTTTTATAAGCACTACCTGTTGATCCATTACATGATATTCAGCAATCTGAGAGAATAATCAAAGAGGATTTTCCTTTTCTGAATCCAGCAGAAAGTCACTCCTGAACTCCAATTTAGGAAGGACTATTCGAAGTCAGTGATACAGGATGTTGCCAGAATGATTCTGAACTTAGATGCACCAACTTCTATGACCTTCTCAAATAAAACAAGAATAAAACTTTTACTGTTACAGCAAATTCTTCATCTATCTAAAGTTCAATGATGCATGTTTCACCTGAGCTATCTTTGTGTATTACAGTTAGTTTTACTTATGACTCTCTGAACCAGCAGCCTCTTCCCTGCGTGATAGAACTTCACACTTCAGGAGATTCCCATAAGCACCCAGTTCCTTATTCATTAGTTTCCACAAATAATGTGCTTTATTGATAGAGCATGTTGTTAAGTAACCTTAAACACTGTAGAAATGAAAAGCCATTGTAAAATGGTGGCAGTGTGCGCTTGCAGCCCAGAAACCAACCATATCTGGGGCTGTATCAAAAGAAGCGTGACCAGCAGGTCAAAGGAGGTGATCCTGCTCCTCTACTCTGCTCTTGGGAGACCTCACTTGGAGTATTGTGTCCAGTCCTGGTGTCCTCAACATCAGAAGGACATGGAGCTGTTGGAGCAAGACCAGAGGAGGCCACGAGGATGATAAGAGGACTGGAGCACCTCCCGTATGGAGACAGGCTGAGAAAGTTGGGGCTGTTCAGCCTGGAAAAGAGAAGGCTGCGTGGAGACCTTATAGCAGGCTTCCAGTGTCTGAAGGGGGCCTATAAGGATGCTGGGGAGGGACTCTTCATTAGGGACTCTAGTGGTAGGACAAGGGGTAATGGGTTTAAACTTAAGCAGGGGAAGTTTAGATTAGATCTAAGGAAGAAGTTCTTCACAGTGAGGGTGCTGAGGCACTGGAATGGGTTGCCCAATGAAGTTGTGAATGCTCCAACCCTGGAGGTGTTCAAGGCCAGGTTGGACAGAGCCTTGGGTGACATAGTTTAGTGTGATGTGTTCCTGCTCATGGCAGGGGGTTGGAACTAGATGATCTTAAGGTCCTTCCAAACCTAAACCATTCTATGATTCTGTGATTCATAATCGTTGTGATGATGGGGCTTTACTGATAAAACTCTCATTAGATTTAAGTTCAGAGCTCTCTTTGAAAGCTGCTTGGTAGTTCAGAGCAGTACACCTGTACGTTTCCTTGTCTTCATGTTACCTAGTTGTTTGTCCCTGGGTGCTGATGTGCTAAATTCTGCAGATTGTGTTCATCAGATGTACCAACCACGTTGTACTCAGATGCTGATCTATTACATTTCTCTTGTATTAATTCTGGGTGCATTAAGTTGCCATGTATAAAAATCAGCATTATGAAATTCCTTGGGGCTTCCCTTTTGCATCTTGCTCCCCTTCAGTCACTTATTCCCCATTTAACCTCTGTTTTTCTCTTACCCCTTCACCTTAAGCTGCTCCCCATCTCAAATGAACGTATTTCTGAAGCAAAAGACTTTCCTTTCTTTCCCCCCTCTCCCTTCCAATAATATTTTGTGTAGATGTTGGGATTAATCTGAGGTTGGAGATTTCCTTACAGAGAATAAATTTTTGTGAAATAAATTGAGACAACAATATGGAATTAATGTAGAAGAAAACTTCCAGGTTTTGTGAGGGCAGAGATAATGAGCAAGAGATGATCCCACAGGTTTTCATGTACATTTCTCTTCCACTTTGTTAACATGTTTTCTGAGCTAACTATGCCTTATTCAAGCAATCTTTCAAGTACTTGAATGTAAACTCAACTCTGCACAACTTCACCTGATAAATAGAAATATTCTCCGTTTGCAAATGACATGAATATTTATTCCTGTAGAGAAATCCCCTAAATGTTTTGTTCTCTGTTTTTCATCCCCTTTAATGTTTGGGAATGATTCATTTATTATCAGTGGAAGATTTTTTTCCCCATTGCTTTCTAATTAGTAAACATAAGCTAGAATCAGAAACTATTTGAGGAAAGACATTCTGGAATAACCTTCAGACTGGCTTTGTGCTCTTCCAGTTTTCCTGAATTGTTTGAAGACAGAATTGATGATTTTATAAGTAAGATTACAGAATCACATACACAATCACAGACTGCATGGGGATTGCACAGACTCTCTGAACAACCTGTTCCAGCACTTGGCCACCTTGTATTATGTCTAGGTGGAATTTCCAGTATTTTGATTTGTGTCCATTGCCTCTCATCCTGTCATTGGGCACCACTGAGAAGAGCTTGGATCCATCCTCTTTACTCCTTGCCCTCATCAATTATGTATTCACATGGATAAGATCCTCCTGAGCATTCTCTTCTCTGGGTTGAACAGTCTCAGCTTGCTCTGCCTCTCCTCATCTGACAAATACTCTCATCCCTTAATCATTTTCATGACCCTGGGCTGGACTTGCTCCGGTATATCCATGTCTCACTTGTGTTGTGGAGCCCAGCATTGGACATTTGATGTGTCTCACCAGTGCTGAGCAGGTAGGAACGATCCCCTCTCTTGAGCTGCTGCAGTGCTCTACTGAGTGGCCACCTTTGCTACAAGAACACATCGTTGGCACATGTGCATCTTGTCCACCAGGACCCCCAGGGCCTTTTCAGCAAAGCTGTTTTTTTCCAGCCACTCAGCCCCAGCCTCTACTGGTGCTGGGGTTGTCCCTCTCCTGGGACAGGACTTTGCATTACATGATACGTTGCTTATTGCAGCTGGAAGCTGGACTTTGTGAACCTGGAGAATCTTTCCAGCAATAGGTTTTAATTAGACTGAAGAGAAGAATAATGATCATACCTGCTCTATTTTTTTTTTCTCTTTCTCTCTAAGGGTTTAAATTCAACCTGTAGCTTAAGTATTTTCTCCATTGGTACAGGATGCAGTGGTCTTTATTTCAAAATGCTGCTGTATTTACTTTAAAAAGGGAACAAAAACCACTCTGCGTGTAGTTTCCTTTGCTGTGTAGTTTCCTTTTATTCATTGTCTTAGCTTTATTTGCAATGAAAAGTAAGTCAGTTGTTGATTTGGGATAGCGGCTCAAACCTCATTCCTTTCTTCTCTTCATCTTTTTCAATGGTAGTTCTTAGTCTTCAATATATACCTTATTATTTTGATCTACCAGGGTAAGATACAGGTGTCGCATTTTTAAGAGGCTTTCATTAGAACATGACTGTGTATCACAAATGTAATATTAAACAATTTCAGAAGTTATCAATATTTGTGTTAGAGTTTCCAATTTAGCACATGTTCACTTGCAGGAAGCACTAGATAATTCTGAGTATGTTTTACCCATAATTAGTTAACCTATAGTTGGGTAGTACTCTAAAGCTTATTTGTGGGATGCTGTAGCTTATAGTTTCTTCTCAGAGGCAGTATTGTGTTTTGATTTTTCTTTCTGTCTTGACTTCTGGTAGTGTTGAATTAACCTCATCTCATGAGTCCACTACCAATGAAAAAAGGAAATGGAAATTTGACATCTTGTGGAAAGTGTTGTTTTCTTGAGCTTTACTTAACAGTAAAATCATTTTAGCTTTTCTGTTGTCATCCCCAATTAGATAAGTGTTCTACAGAGCAAAGCCGTTTATGTCTATTACATCAAGAAAAAAGATTTATTTGAAAAGATATTTGTTGGGTTTTTTTCCAATATTTTGTTAAGATTTCCACCCACATAAATACATATATTTCTTATTTATAATACATGGTCAGTAATTTTACTTGACACAATGTCATAATCAGTACAGGTTTTGATCAGGCATTATTAAGCAGGTGCTGCAGACACTTTCTATGCTGAAATCTGCTAGAAGAACTTTGTTAATATACAGCAAAACCCCTAATTTATTTTGACAGGTAGCAGTGTTTGACTGTACTGTCCTTCTTCAAGGATAAATTCACCTCATTTAATTTAATACATAATTCTTAAGGCGTTTTGTGATTTCTCCCAGTAAGTTATTCATTCATGCAGTTGAAAGGAGATTCTTAGGCAGAAAATGCTGGTTTAGTGTTCATGACTTGTTTTAGGTCATATTACTCAAACTTTACAAATCTTACCAGTAACATTGAAACTGAAAATCAAATACAGTTACTGAGGAAAGGAGCATTTCTGTACATAGCTTTAGCTAGAAACATGAAAGAACCTCAGGACATGATGGTGGTAAATCTATTTTTAAAAGAGCATTGCTATTTAATGAAATGCTGAGCCCAGGGAATGCAGTCAAGGATAATCAGAGGCACTTACCACCTTTGACAGGCTGCAGTATTTCTTATGGCTTTGTTTCATCTCATGACTTCTTTCTTTGGTAATCAAGTGCTCTCTGTGCCCACCTCTGGAGAAAACATTAAAGTTTAAAAAAAGGGTAGCAAGAAGGGAAGTATAGCTGGAAGGGATGGGAGAACGCTTGAAACATCAGATTTGAAATATTTAGACTCCTTAAACCGGAGTTTCAGATCCCAGGAGGATTGACGTAGTCCTTCATCTTTTGCAAGCTAGATAAACTCAGCTTGATGCAGAATCACCCTAAATTGTTGTATCAGTGAATCACTTTACTGATGTTCAGAGCACACTTATAAATGGTCTTGTGAGCTTGCTTTTCAAGATCTATAGAGATGAGCTTTCTATCATGATTTTCTACCAAGCATAGTCCTGCCATAGTCAAAAAAAAAGGAGAAAGTCCTCAACGAAGTCTGAATTTCTATTGTTATCACCATTTCCTCTATATTTTTGAACTCTCAGAAGCATGAAGTGTGTTAAAGTAATGGCTGGTTTAGTTCCCACCAGGAGTTGGAGAAGAATCCATTAGAAGATCCACATAGACAAGGTTTCTCATGTAGTGTGATCAACACTGTGCGTGTTCTTTGCATTCATAATAACAAGGCATGCTGGACTACGCTGAATTGTTGACTCTTCATTAGGGACTCTAGTGGTAGGACAAGGGGTAATGGCTTTAAACTTAAACAGGGGAAGTTTAGGTTAGATATAAGGAAGAAGTTCTTTACAGTGAGGGTGGTGAGGCACTGGAATAGGTTGCCCAAGGAAGTGGTGAATGCTCCAACCCTGGCACTGTTCAAGGCCAGGGCGGGCAGAGCCTTGGGTGACATAGTTTATTTAATGTGTGGTGTCCCTGCTCATGGCAGGGGGTTGGAACTAGATGATCTTAAGGTCCTTTCCAACCCTGACTATTCTATGATTCTATGATTCTAAAATTACTGGTTTCTGCCTTATTGCATCTCAAATGTGTTTATTCTCCTTCAGTACATCATTATTAAGTAGTGGAAAGGACATGCACCAAAGTTTAATTTCAGTTAGTAAGTTCAAATAAGTATACTCAGAACACCAGTAAACTGGTTCACCGATGAGAACTGCATATTCGAGATTACTCCTACATCTCAAGCCATTTTAGCTTGAGTATAACTCAGCATAATTGACACTGAAGAACTGTATAGAAATAGCTGTGAACCAGTGGCAACACCTTCACTTTTGTCAACAATATTTTCCTTATTGGAAGCTCTTCATAGAACTTCAGCTTTTTGTGTCTGCTGCTTCTGACCTTGTGGGTAGGCAGCTTAAAGTTATTTTTAGACCATTTGTGAGCGTATTTATGTGACACTGACTCTTTTAAATTTGAAAAGCCAAGAAGCTTTTTATAATATTGTTAAAGAGGCAGTGGTCATGGCTCAGTAGTTAAAATTTAATTCTATTTTGCACTTAAAAGCTGAGATTTATCCTTTTAAGCCCTGCGCTGGCTTAATGATTCAATACAACTGTGTGTTTGCTGGGAAATGGTTTCTAACTGCTTTGCTCTGGTTGTGTGCATTTTTCCCTTAAAAAGACAAGGTATAGCTTATACTGTGTATCATCTTTTTGCTATTTTTTCCTGTTTTAATGGGTATTCATTTCTGATGTTATGGACAGTTTTGAAAAATAACATAATTTGAGGATAAAACCAAAAGCCCAGTTATACCTTAAAATAGCCTAAAGTTTAATGTATCAATCAGCAATTTAAACTAGGGGGAAAACCTGAATATACCATAACTATTCTCACATTAATCACTGCATATTCAATAAATTCATGATTAATGCTTAGCCCAGAGGAAGACTGATGTGTGAGGTACTGAACAGGGGCAGTTTCACCATGCAGTGACTTGCATTTTGTCTTTATGATTTTTTTTTCCCCTGATGGAATTGAGAGGAGCTTGTCTTGGAATCTCATAAAATAGCTTGCTGCTTCTGCTTACATTATTCAATGAAAGTCTAGGATCTCCAGGTGTTTTTCTTTTAATGAAAACTGTGGAAATAATGCTTTATAGCAACCACATCTGTTCTCTTTGTGAAGTTTGCTTTTGATGCACTTTTTCTGTTGTTAAAATAAATAGTTGAGTTCTTCTTCCTGTGCGTGATTGCCCCATGTATACTTTCTAACACGGATGTGTGCATTTTCAACTGCTTGCCACCAAATACTTTAACCTCTCCTGTACTGAATGATCTAATGCCCTTAAAATATGTGGGTATCTCCTGAAATAAACTTCATCTACCTGTGTCATTCTTGGCATGG
Source organism: Nestor notabilis (assembly GCF_000696875.1). Classification (NCBI taxonomy): domain Eukaryota; kingdom Metazoa; phylum Chordata; class Aves; order Psittaciformes; family Psittacidae; genus Nestor; species Nestor notabilis. The sequence goes on from NW_009910371.1 coordinate 10,516, forward strand.
CATTGCAGCTGTGTTCTTCTGTTTTTCTTGCTGTCCTCTTTAGAATATTGCCTTGCTTGTGTTCTGAATGCTAAGACAAAACTATTTATTGGTGATTTACACTTTTGAATGTTGACTTTGAAGCTGTTGGGCTGTGAATGTCTCACTTGTTTCAATCTATTTCTACCTCTCAATCTTAATTTTTCGTGTGTGATCCCAAAGCATGTAGGTTTTCCTTTCTTGATTTCCTCTTTTCAAATGAAAAAGACAAAATGTTTTGGAATAGTCAGTCTATAGAAAGGTCATTGGTTAGCATTCTGTTGTGAATTACCTTCTCTACTGCCTTATGGCCCTATGGGTATTCACAGTGTGGAGTGGAGCAGACCTCGGTCAAGAACCTTTATCAGCTGCAACAGAAGGAGAAAAATAGTCTTCATCTGCTTTGGTGGTGCTTATGGTTGTGAGTGTTTCTGTCTCCAACACCTTGCTGCAGCCCTGTGTCAGCTCACAGTGCTCTTCAGTGAGCACCACAGTTCCAGGGAAATCTCAGTCTTTCCCTGAGGCATCTGCAGCATTAAAACTTCCAGGACTTCCCAAAAACGTCCTGGAAACTTTTCATGGTAATGAAATTGCTTTAATAAAAGTTTATCATCTGTCTGTGTCCTTGAGACACCTGGAATTACACCTATCCGTAACATGTTATTTACAACATACCTGTTGTTACAGTTGATGTGCTGAACTAAGGCAAACTTCTGGTTTTACTGTGTCACAGGTTGATGCAATAGGCACATCCTGCAGCTTATATACTATTTTTCTCAGTATCATAAGAGACGAAGTATTCTGCCAACAAGAAACCATATTGTGGAAGAGCTGGAGAACAGAGAGATGCACTTCTTTGTGCTTAATGAGTGCTTCTGGAGCTGGAAATAACTTTACAAAAGCTGTCATTTGTTCTCTGACCCCCTATTTGGGCTCCAGCAATGATCTGTAGCTTTACAAGGGCATTGTCAATTTCCCTTATCTGCTTTGGCTGTAGTTGTTGATTCACCAGTGATCGTCATCATCATGGCATCCCAGACCTCCAGGGGACCCTGCTCTTTGTTTCTTCCCCTGAGTTTAGTAGGTGTTCGAACACTTGTGTAGACAGCAGTTCTTAAGTAAATCCAACTGGTAGATCCCTCACAGGTAAGAATAACTGCTTTGTTCATGGGCTTTTCTCTGTCCTTTTCAGCAATATTCCTCGTGAAAGCCTGCTTAGAAACACTACTAAATGTCTTCCTCACTAGGTTTCCTTTCATTTGTGAAGAACGGAGCTTTACAGCAGCTGTTTTCCCTTAACAAAGAATAAAAAAGGACAGAGATTTTTTCTGAATTTCAGAAAATGGTGAACAGTTCCTGTGGTTCAAGTTAAATATGGTTACCGTGGTTGAAATAGAATTCTATCACTTCATGAGAAAGGCTGGTTTGTTTCTATCCATCTTTTGGGTTTTGTGCTTTTCATATTTTGCATGGTCTACTGTAAATAGAATCAGTTTTTCATAGGTCAAGACTACTGTCAGTACAAGGACGTGTAGTCTGAATTCTCTGTAGCTCTAAGGCTGTCAATGGAGGTCTCTGCACAAGTAGATACGTACATGGCAAATTAAGTGGAGGTATTTTTTGATGACTACTTCGAACGGGTACAAAGATTCCTAGAGATGACTGTGCAGCTAACTCACTCATTCGAGTTAATTTGAGCCATGCTTTCTCTCTGATGTTGAGACATGGCCAGCATGGGCAAAGAGGAGCCTTTCATCTTCAGCTTTTAACCTGTTATGGTTTTTTCCCTGGTGAGGACACAAAATCTCTGATGCATGTAAGAGCACTGGAGCTCTGGGCTCATTTTATATCAGGTCCTGGTGGGTATTAATAGGATTATATGATATGTAGTCAAGAAACTAGCATAAAATGATGCTAGACAAACCATTTTGATTTGTCTGCAGTCATTTCTGGCTTCCAAGATGATCTCCTTTACTTAATTTTAAGTCCTGAACATGTCTGGAATTTCATCTGTGTTCTATACCAGCTAAAGATTTGACTCTGCCGTGGGTTCTGTACTGGCCCAGATCAGATGTGTTTCTAATTCCCTGATTTGTGTTCCTGATTTACTGGTTGTAACTAATGATGGATGTTTTCCTTAATTCCAGCTCTTGTTGAAAATACCTTAGGAAGAAGTTGCTATAGTGATTATATTTGTATTTTAATGAATAAGTTTCCAGCAGCTGCTTGGTCTTTTGAGTTACAAATTTACCCCAAAGTTCAGATCAAAAGAGCACGGTGTGGGGAGCATCTCTGCACTTGACTGAGTGGCTCACAGAGCTACAACAAATTGTCTTCAAATCAGCTAGACATTCTTCTGTTGACAGCAGGAAAAGATGCAACTTGTCTTTAAATGGTGGTAGAGAGGCCAGAGAATAATTTAACACTGAACTTAATGGAGTTGATTGCAAACCCTTTAAGACCTGTAGCTGAAAAAGTCACTTGACTTTTTACTTTTGTCAGTCTCATTTTTTATGTTGAATTTAGTTTGGACATTGAGAGAAGCTGAAGGGGGTGAGGGAAGCACACTGTCCTTTTTTAGGTCATTTTCCAGCAGTGTGTGGATGGGTCAAGGCTTGAATGAGGTGTTGATTGAGGTGATAAGGCTAAGGGGAAAAAAGTACATTATGTCATGGAGGTGAATGTAAGCAATACATAAACAATCGAGTGAACCAGAATATCTTAAAAAGAACTACCGATTTTTGGTGAACAACCTTCCTCTTCCATGCTTATAACTACTAAAGCTACAGGAGTGGAATTGTGTTATGAAGGGTTTCATTATAGCCTGGCCCATGTGTTATCTACAGAAATGTTAACTGAATTCTAGTTACTTGGCTAAATTCTGACCTTCCTTTGTACTTCCTTCTCTTCTGAGCATAACAGAGACTTTTGAAAAGTTTCTTATTGAGAGTGATGAATGGAAATAAAGATTATAAACATCAATAATCTGAGTGTGGGGATTAGATGACTGGGAGGAATTAAAACGATAACCAAAAGAAATTTGATTTAGAGTCACTGACCCAATAAACTGTAAGATAGTAACTTAACTTAGTTTAGACAATTTATGGGCAAGGCTGAAGTTTTGTCTACAGATTTGTCTATATTTTTGAGAAGACTTTTGTGTTATGAAAAATCATTTTAATTATTAATAGAACTGAGAATAGATGATTTCTTCACTGGAATGAACAGGGTACATCAAAACAAAGTATTTTTGTACCTTGAGATCAGTAAAGCTACATCTGCTAAAGCTGTCACAAGAAATTGTAATTTCTTTTCCTGGAAAGGCTCGTGACAATAAGAATCATGAAAGAATGAAAATTTCCAGCCTTAGAAAAGAAACTCCATTATTAAATGTCCTGAACTTTGGAAGAAATAGAAGTAAAGGAATGATTATTAATTCAATACACTTGCAAATATATAGGTTGTTAGGAATTTTTTTGCTTATGTATTTGATAACCATTATTGTTATAAGTGTTGTCTTTTTAGCTGCTTGATCGGATCTTACTGTTCTGAATCCTGACATGAAAGTAACAATTTAGTTGCATTTTGCCCCCTAAATTCAGTTTAGATTTATTTGTAGGCATTAGACTCTGTGTTTTATATTATTCATTGTTCACTGGAGGGAAAACCAAAATATGTATGTAAAATGAAAGGTGAAAGTTAAGAAATTCGGGAACATTAAAGATAGGAGAGCGTATGCGTCGTGCTTGAAGTCGTGAGCTGAGGTCTTGTTTTTCATTTGAATTTAGACTTGTTAAGTGCTACAGTAAACATAGAAAGTGAAGTTTGTGTTAAGTCAATGAGGTGGGTTTTAAAATATCCATAATCTTAAATAATAGGCAGTGCTGTGTTCTGTAAATAGTGCTCTAAACTGCTTCTTAACATATTTTGCATTGCTCATGAGCAGCTTTTATCCCATCTCATCCTACAGCAAAACTGCCATGCCCAACAGCATCAGTCACAGCAGATACATCATACCAATACTTTCCATTTCCACTTGATATATTGGTGGAAAGCATATTTAAGATGGGCATCACTTATTTCAGTTTACTGAAAAAAAATTTTCAGTTTATTCTGCTTATTTCAGCAGCTTATTTCAGCTCTCACTTATTTTCCTTCTGAATACACAATGACTTGAATAGGTTGGGACTTAATTAAGACTATTCAATCATGACCTTTAATATGAAGTAAGAGAATTTCATGGAAGTAAATTACGGAGTGATTAGTGAGCACTGATAAAATGGTGACAACAAGCAATAAGTGCATATACACAGGCTTTAATCATGGTATTTAAATCTAGATGAGGAACATTCTTATGTTAGTATTCATTGTTTGCTTCCCAGGCTCTTCTGTGCGGGTTCAAGTCAACTTCTTTCTTGTATTCCCTCTTGTATTTTGATGTTAGGTTCCCTTTTCTGGAAAGAGCCAGCCATTTGATATTTTGAGGGAGAGCTCCTTGTAGTTTATATGGCTTTATCTGAGGGGCTGTGCAGGCTGGACTCCTGTACAATGATATGTTCAAGCACACAGTGACATTAGACAGTTGGTTATGTCTGCACTATTTCTCCTGAAAACACACTCACCAAAGCAAGCCCTGGTTTTTGTCTTTCATATTGCCTTTTCCTATTCTCTGTGCTTCTGTCAACTACAGAAGCTCACTTATTTTTGATCCCTTGTGCTCAGGAACTGAGTGTGAAATAAACAAACTATGACTTCCAATAGTGAAATAATGATAATGATGTAAGCAGGATTTCAAAACCTGCTTAGCAAATGTATTGCAATTGGATAGGAAATTTCTCGAGACAGAAGGTCACAGATTTGCTATTGAATTGGTATTATCTGAAGAAATGCAACATAAAGAGAGATAGATAAAAAGTGAGTTACGGGGAATTACTTGAAGGAAAATACCAGTTTGGCTTAGAGTACACAGATTGTCCCAGGTTTGTGAAACTGTTTGTCCCCGGGTTTGCTGAAAATTGCAGAATTGATTTAGTTCCAAAGGCAATTTGTGCTTAGAGCTGTTTATCAATATCTGATATGGATGAAAAATTACTGGTTTAACTAAATCATATTGTATTGTTCTCAAAATGGCATGAAGATGGCCTCCTTTTTGACTGCTTTAGACAATATTCAGAAGGGAAAGGTATAGAAAAGCACCTGGGGACAGCTAAGTGTTGCTTCTCCTCTTCCTCTGGCTTCTGCAGCCTAGGAGAGTCCTTTGTATCTGTCTTCTGGAGTATGCTTTCATCCCAGCCTGTGTTCCAGCTCCTGAATTGGCTGCCAAGGGCTGGACCAAAGCGCCTGTGCAGTGGCATGAGGACAGGCTCTGGGCATTGCTGAGCTGGTGCTTGCAATGAGCAATAGATTGCCTCAGTGCTGACAATGGCTAAAGATGAAGAGCCCCAAAGCTTGTCAATGAGAATTGTTTTGCTGCAGTTTTTTTCCCCCCACTGCATTATTCTTTTTGATAATATTCATGATTATAACCCAAAATTATCCCTACTTTTTGTCACTCACATTACAGTTGGCAGTTAATGTAGTGATTTGATTTAGTGGTTACCTGCATTACATGATAGCCTCTGGATTTCTGTATGAGAACAGTCCAACTGACAAAAAAGCGTGTAGGAACCTATTAGAAGGATATTACGGCAAAAAAAAAAAGAGAAAACTACTATTTTATGACTTTGTCATCAATTTTGCATCATTAGAGCCTTGTATATTTAGGAAGGAATGCTGCTATTTAGCCCATTTCCTACCACCTGGAAGTAACTTGATTTACAATTAAGAAAACTGCTCTTTCTAGTAATATGAAAACTCAATGTACTGTTTTAGTGACATGTCATACAATGTGTCATGTGCTGATTAACATCAAGGTTTGTCCTTTTTGGGAAATGATTCTAATATAGTCCAGTCAAAGAATTCCATTTAATTACATGTGTAATACAACTTTCTGCCTTTTACTTAATTGGTCTTGCCTACAATGTTTCTGCCTATTAGATGATAATTTAGCAATTTCCAGTTTATATATCCCTGAGGGAGGCTCAATGGGAATAAGTGGGAGTAAAAAAAAAAATCTCTGCAGCTTTATTCCTCGATTTACTGCTTGATGGTGTCTCTGTTTTAGTTGTGTGGATGAAGAGAAATGGAGAATACTAAGCAATAAAAAAGGAAATCTTTTGTATAAAACAGTTTCAGAACAAAGCAGATTGTGTAATCTTTGCTTAGTATATTTACAGTATTATTTGCTTAGTTTAGGATATATAAACCCAATTTTAATAATCTCTGCTTCCAGTTTTAATATTAACCTTATAATCTATTTATACCTGTCTAGTTGAACAACTCAGCACATCAGACTTCTCAGCTGTGGATGGGAAAGTTCATAAAACTGCTACATAGTTCTGTGGTACAATTTGTCTGGTGGCACCAGCCTATCATTTGGGGATAATCTGTCTGGGATTAGCTGTGTTCTTTGTAGATGGGAAATGTCAAACTAGCCTAACACTGTGTGCGCCTGAATATGTGGCCCCTCTATGTATTTGTTTGGGGGCTTTGGCTTCTTTGCAGGGACTGGGAACCAGGTGGGATGGGATGGTTTTAGAAAAGAAAATATTGGTGATCTCTACACAAGTGAATTTCAACTGTCACATGAGCTGGAAGTGAAAATATCTTGATTTCCCACCCCCTTTAAAAGTGGAGAATAAGATTGATTCCAAAACTGGGATTCAGTTTGAAATGGATGCCTAAATCTAGATATGCCTACATATGTTTTTATTATAGTCAGCAAAATCTAGTCAATGAATGGAAAGTATATGTAATTTCATAAAAGAGATCCCAGATCATTGTTTTCTGTTTTGGTACCTATGGATTTTATCTTGCAGTGTGCATTTTTTAAAAAGGAAAAAATGTCTTGCAGAAAATGAGAGAGCATCATCTGCAGAGCTTTTATCATCTATAAAGAAATACTACAGAGAAGCAGAGAGTCACATAATTTTGATTAACTTTTTTCTTAGTCCATAAAATTAAGATTTAGATGAATAAAAAGAATTAGTAAGTTCCTGGGATAAAGAGAAATGCTGAAAAAATTGCCATCTGTAGATTTACATGGCTTAAAACATTACAAAAGCTTCAAATAATAACAGGCTAATTTTTTACTTGAAATAATTGTTTCTCAGTTTCTGAAGCACTGAACAGATTAATCTAAAAATATATATTTTTGAAGCCAGATATTTTTAAAGCATTATTTAAAGTAGATGTGAGTGAAATACTTCAGCGAAAAATTACAGCACTCCTTAATCCTGTTTGGGTGCTCTTCATTTTAAGAATACGACAAGAACACTGCTTCTCTAATGAAAATTTTGCGAAAGTTTAGTAGCATACTTAAAATGATACCTTTAGTGTGAACTTTAAATTGAAAGTTCAGATTTTGTGGGTTTTGTTTTAAATTGTTCCTTAGCTGGGGATTTCGTGCTTGCTGTCAGAACAAAGAGAGCTCTGGAAGTCCATCAAAACCAAAGTGTCATCTCAGACACCATTAGTTGACTGCACATAAACCATGGTATTTGTAATCCCCCTTCCTTCCACTTCCTCCGAATGAAGTGAATAAATGTGTTCTCATAAAAGAAACTCATGTATATGAAAATCACAGAGTCACACAGAATGGTTTGGGTTACAAGAAACCGTTAAGATCACGTAGTTCCCGTCCCTCCGCCGTGGGGAGGGACACCTTCCACTAGACCAGGTTGCTCAACCATTGCATTCATTTTTGTGGAAAAGATGATGAGCCTCCTGATACCTATTCCCAGTATCCTTGAGCAGACTCATTTTCTAAGACTCTGGAGGTGGAAGAGGCACCTCAGCTCACCAGTTTTCACCCACTCTTAACATAACTTTATAGACCACTCTGAATACAAACTGCTCCATCTCTGCTGGGAGCCTTGGGATGCTGCTGTCTGTTTCCTTACTGGGGACCCAAAATGACATAAAATGTTGTTTTATTAGTGGCACCAAAAATCCTGTTTTTACCTCCAAGTTCCCTTACACTAGGTGCATATTCTGTGAAAGCTTCCCAAGCATGATTTTGCTCACAGGTGAAATTTTCCTTTCTAAAATTCCAGCTGCTGTGTTCGAACTATTTTTGAATCATAGGAATCAAGAGCCTTATGATTTAGTTTAATTTTAACAGGATTTTTTGATTTGCTTTAGTTCTTTGAAGATGCTGCCTGGACATTAGGCAGGCAAACAGGGCTGAACAATCGATTGTCCGTATTTAATGTGTGGTCCATACCACCCTAAATAACGGAGGTAGGTTAATATGGCAGGCAACTGCTCCCAAATGAACATTTTTCCATGTTAATAATTAAATAAATACTCAATTTCTAGCTCTAACGTTCAGATCTAAGACTGGTGGCTGTTCCGTTTCACTGCCCTTTCCCATGGGAGCTCAAGCTCATGGGTTGCTGAATAAGAGAGCAACTGGCAGGGCAGTTATTTGAAGAGATACGGCAGCTTCCAAATGGTAAGTTTTGGCTAAATTAACAAAGTATTTTAGAACTGTGCTTATTTGCTAGTATACTAATAAGGTAAATAAGGCAACTGATGCAGCACAGCAGTTTGTGGGGCAAAGTGTGCACAGGTGAATCAGTATAAACATGGTGAGATAAAAGTGAAGACAGACCTCGCTCTGCATGTTGCTGAAGTTGGATCCAGAGTTGTCAAAGCCTGAGTATAATTAGCAATAAAAGCAGTGCCTTGGTTTATTAACCATTATTTCCTCTGCAAGGGTGTGGAGGGAAAGTGCTTTGAGGCTATCACATTGACATTTATGAAGGATCTAACTGCTGTTGAGAATTGCTAAGACCAATGTGGTCTTTCAGGCTGCTGCACTCTGCAGTGGGAGTTCTTGGAAAATAGGCTGTTTCTGAGGACGCTTCTAAATACCTGTTTATGTGGTATTGGTGGAGGAAGCATTAAATAAACTTCTCATACATACAGTATTTTTAGGGAAAAACTGCTGTTTAGGTGATAATTTTGTTTGTGTGTGGTGAGGTGTGTATAATTTTTATTAATAGTGCTGGGTAGTTGACTGCTATGGAACCTATACGCCTCCTCAGGTGAAGCTTACTCATCAGGACCTAAGATTTTGGGAGCATGATTAAAGCTTGTGTCCCCACTCATATTTGTGACTATTACTCCTAATACCAGTTCCAAAATAAGCACTGCAGGTCAAAACTCACAGGCCATGTTGCTGCAGTGGGAGATGTTCACTGCTGTGCTGGTGCTTTGCTTTCTTAAACTGATTATGTCCTGACTGTCCTCCAACTTTGCTCTTTGGCAGGCTAGTTTAAGTACGGCATTGGTCCCAAAACTTGCTTCTGGGACCTGAGAATGTTTAATAAAATCTGTATAACTATACACTGAAAGAATCAATGAAGCTGTGGCAAAATGAACAACTTCAGGTCCATGGTATAATTCGAGTACAAGACCGTTCAAGGAATTAAGCAAGGATTGCCCTGAACAACTGTTGTTTATTTAAAGAAAACTGGAATATGTGAAGGTGACGTGTGATAGAAGTGTACAGGTTATGGATCTAGGAAGGAAGATTGTTTGGGAACATAGTGACTTGGAAAAGAATTTGGTTATCACAGTGAATTATCTGAATGCGAACTTCTATTGCCGTGCTGTGGGGAAAGGGCAAATGTTATCTTTGTATATAAAAAACAAGACAAGCAAGTAGATTGTGAATTAATAATTCAGTATGAATGTAAAGTCTTGTTGTATCTTGAAGTGACAGTCCGTGGTAAAATATCTACACTTGCTCACTAAGCTATGCATCATTTTACCAAAACATGTTTGAATCACTTTATGAAAAGTTGTTACTTCTTCTGCAAAAAAGTTACGTCTAAAGCTCTGCATCACTTCATTTCCTCTTGTGTAGTCAATGAGATGGACTGCTTCATGTCATTCTCACCTGTATAGGTTGTTCTGGTGTTCTGAGAACTTTTTGGTTTTGACTAGGACCTCAGTATCTACTCTGAAGATAAGTGTTTGGGTGTGTGCCACACTCTATGGTCATATTCCTTGAAAAGAGGAGCATTGCCATCAACTGCATGATTGACAGGGGATTTTTAAGCCTTTTATCTGAAGAGATAATTGATGAGAAGCTCAACATGACCCAGCAATATGTCATGAAAGCCGGAAAGCCAACGGTGTCCTGGGCTGCAGGTCGAGGGAGGGGATTCTCCCTCTCTACTCTGCTCTGGTGAGACCCCATCTGGAGAACTCCATCCAGCTTTAGGGGCCCCAACAGGAGAACAACATGGACCTATTGGAGAGGGTCCAGGGAAGGCCATGAAGATGACCAGAAGGCAATCATTTTAACCTTTTCCTGAGAAGATGGAGGAAGCTGGAATGATAACTAGGCATGACTGCAGAATGAGTTGTTTTGATCTTATTTGTTGTATCTGGCACAAAATATTTTTAACTTACTTATATTTTCTTTTGAACTTCCTGCCATATAAAGGCAATATTGAATTATACAAATGCGCAACTGAATATGAGCATATATCTTTTGAAATTCGTATTTCTGATTATTAATATTCCACTGAGAGAAAGGTAGGAGGTTCAGTATGGTATTATTTTGGATAATGAGAAGATTATAATCCTTGCAGAGTTCAGCTGTGATAAAGGGAGGATATTCAGCTCCATCTTCAAGTATTATTGTGCTTACTCTTTTCTAGATTTCCTAAAGGTGTGAACGACTATTGATTATTAGTCTCTTGTGCCCCCTATAGAAATTGCTGCATCTATAGAGCAGGCTGTTACCTCTATTACTTTACATTTCTTATTTCATTAAGTATCTGTTTCGCTGCATAGTGATTGCCATAGAAGTCCATATTACTGAAATGGGCAAGTGAAAAAAGGTGGAAGTTGAAGATAATTGTTCTGCCTCTTCATTTCTACTTCATGGGTTTCAGATTTGGAATTAGGAATTAAAAAGCTAGATTCTCAGCATGCATAGTATAACCTCATTTAAACAGAAGATTTATGTAGCTAACTATCTCTTAACACTGTTCCATTTTCAAATATTACATTATATACAGTAGAACTATTCTTTCCTAGTTAATTTTTTATCACCTGAAATGTTGTGGAGCAGATAAGTGTAAGCTGTTGAATTTTGCAGACTTCAGCGCTATAGTTTGACTTTTATCTCCTCTTCAATTATTTTAAATAAATAATTAAGTTCTAAATGCAAATTTTTTAATTTAATTGACCGTTCCAAGATTAATGGAAAAATTTATCTTTTGCTCTGCATAGTTCAGATATTGAAGCAATCCTTTTTCTTTATGAAGTCAGTTTTAGGCCAGGAGGAGAGATCATTACTTACAGGTCACTTGAGCTACTTATTTTTACAGTTGTATTTTGTAGTAGTGAATGAAATACAGATTGCAATTCTAAAGCAGTGAAATAATTAGACATAAAAACAAGGAGTATGTTAATTCGAATTACTTGACATTCTGTTTTTCATCTAGGGATACATATGTATTCATCTCACAAGAGATTTGATTCTTTAGGTCCCTCTTTGCCTATAAATCATTAAATACTTGTTTGTCACTCCCTTTTTTACATCAGTCCCTGAATTTGTATTTAGGGTGGAATTATATGTACCTGAAACATGATGTTATAGATCTGTTACTGCTGAGATTACACAATGGAAGTTTCTTTTTTTAAAGTAGGCTTGTCTTTATGCATTTTATTTTCCCTTGTGAAAGTGAGAACAATAGTGTCATCCTCACTCTGGTTTTTCCTGAAATTTCAAGTCATTGAATCTACAGGGACTATTTGTATACACAAGCATTTTGCATAAGTAGTAATGTGGTGTGGCTCTGTGTCCCTACTGTCTGCTTTATATAGGAAAGGAGGATGAGCAGCAAGCATAGTATTGAATAAAGTCTCCAACTGCCTCATTTCAGCTTCATTATGGAAACAGCTTGCAGACTCATCTCTGGATGATGGTATTTAAACAGGCAGTTAACCATGAGGAAGAGTTTTTGGGTTCCTGTTATATTGTTTCTTCCTAAAGATAATTGAATAAGGACTATCTCTAGATTTTATTCTTCGAACCTAAGCAGCATTATTTTATTCAGTTAATGAAAGATGAAATCTAGTTACGTTAACCAGATTGCTGCTTTTCTTTTAATACCCTGCCTGCTTTTAACCCTATTTTATTTGGAGAGTGTCACATATTTAATTTTGCTTTATAGATTCATCCTCTTACAAGAGATGAGAAAATCTACAGAGCTAAGATGCACCACTGGGGGATAGTGTATGCGTGGGCCCTGCCCACTCTCTTGCTGGAAGCAAGGGCAGGAGTTTATAGCACTACAGGCAGTGCTCCCTTACTGAATTTTCCCCCTATTAATTGTATCTGCTACTTGCCACTTCTGTGAAACTGTTTGTGTTGCTTAATTTTAATGGCTCTGCTTTAGTAAAGAAGGATGTGCAAAGCACTGGCTCAGGAATTGTAATGGTGCCGTTTACAGGAAGTGATTTTTCTCGATAACAAAGTCCTTTCTGTTGTGCATTTCATTGTCAGGATGGAACAAGATTTCCAGTAAAGTTGAAACTCATCTTAGGAGAAGTGGTGAAATGAGCTATCCAGTGTCTTTAACAATTCTCTTCTGTTACTTTAATAGGACTTCACTGAAATGTCTGCTGCACCATCAGAAGGTTTGCCTTTTTTTTTTGCCTCTAAGTCATCCTGACAGGAGACGTGAGATGATACCACACAGACGTATCATCAGCATTGCCAATGAGCTGACCTTTTCCTCTTCATTCACTTAATTTGTATTTGAATAATTTGCATCCCTGTAACTGTGCGTGGCTGTCTGAGTAGCTGTCACATCGGCTTGGGCTCGTTTCATGACAAAACCCAGTAGTTTCAAAATGCAGTTGTTTCATTATTCATGAAAAGTGTTGTTGCTTTATCCCTCCCCCTGCACAAGCAAGGTTAGCAAGACAGAAACAAAACCTGATTTGCATTTGCAGGATTGGCTATTTAGTGTTTTTACGTGATGCAGAGGATCTATACAAATATCTCATGATTTCTTGAAAACCCTTCCTGTAGGAAATTTGGATAGCTACCCACGAGGCAAAGAAGGTTAAACTGAAATTCTAGTCCCTTTTCCTAGAGCAGTATGTTTGGACTTCTGAGTTTTAAAATCCTTTATGTTTGCCCTGATACGTAATTGCTTTGAAGAGCAAGGCACTATTCATATACAGGTACCCTTGCACAGCATGAGCCATTCATTATCCCAGCTTTGTAATAAATTGAATGCCTGTTTCAGTCAGAGTTGTCTTTTTTCTTCTTCTTTCTGTATAGATCCTATAGGTTCTTGTATATCACAACAAACAAGGACAAATTCGGGGAGAAAAGAAGTGCAGAGAACTCTTGACAAGCGACAAGTTGTAAAGTAACCATAGACAGAAGTGGAGAAAGACTTCTACAGCTAAAATGCATTTCTATTTCATGATTTTGAGATGTGGTACAGTGAGAAAGTTGGGAGATGTTCAGGATGTTGTTGTCTTCACTGCTTTCTGCTCCTGTTAGGATAAAGCCCGTTTTATCTCTACAGATCACTTAAAAATTGAAATATGTGGGGTTTTAATTGATGATTGTAACCCAAGGTCCAAGTTACCTGTTTTCTCCTTCAGTCAACTGGCTTTGGGAATTGTTTGTTCATTTGTTAATGCCTCTCTGGTGAAATGCATCTTTTGGGAGAAATCATCACATGAAAATTGAAGCAAAGAAGCTGTGTTTGTGTAGGGGTACATTTCTAAGCATGAGTGACTGATTTAGGTTATGGTATTTATTTTTTTGTTTGATTTTTGTGTAAAGCCTTCCAATTTACTACACATTCCATAGGCTGCGGAATAAATACTGAAGCAATGTTATTGATAAAAAATGCAGAGGCAAAACTCAATACAGATACTGTTAGCACAAGAGGAAGAAGAATACTGATAATGAAAGGCATATATGTCTGTGAAAAAGAGCTAGGATTTAATTTTCTCATGCTTTACTTTGAGTGTAACTATAGTCTCAAAAAACTTTGTTTTATCTCTATTTGTTGCTTTCTTACTTTCTGACTACATTTATATTCATAATACTGTTTTCTGTGATGTTTTTCTCTCCACAGTTCTCTTTTACTCAGACCTCTTCACTTTCTAGCTGCCAAGTGTGTTGCTGGGGGTGGTTTTATATCTGCTCATGTGACACATGGTGTCACGGTGCTAAATACAGTATACACAGTATAACTAAAAACATGGTTAAATTAACTAAAAAAATAGTAGAGGTTCTGAGTAGTAGGAGCCCTATTTACTAAAGCTTTCCATTCCTTAGAGCTTAATAAAAATTACCTCAAACAGAGGTGTACAATGAGGCATTAAGAGTAATCTAAGCAGTATTCCTGAAGCTGATGTGGATTTATTATAGACTGTTGGGGGAAAAAGTGCTTACATGCATTTTTAATTTCCAGAAAAAATATCACCATATTGCTGGTAATGATCCATTAACAGAGGAATGCATTCTGAATGCGCTCAGTTACATATTAAATGTTGGTAGGCAGGAATGCTTTTCTAATATATCATTCACTTAGGGGCACCATAATGAGGTGAGAGCTATTTTCCAAGTCCGTTGGGGGATGGATTCTAAATATTTTTGACTGTTCAGAAACCAAGATAATTTGTTGTCAGAATATGACTATAGGTAACTGACTGTGAGTACTTCTGTGAGAATTTAAGCAGTACTGTGTAGATAATTAAAATCAAGTACTAGGTTTGCATCTGCTCATGTACCACAGAGTGATGAAGTAAGTTCGGAAACAAAGGCAAAAATGACTTCGGAATGTTCCAGTTGTCTCTGTCTTCCACATGCGTTGCCCATGCAGAATCCAGGAAACTCAACCTGCATTTGCAGAATCAAATCATGCTTCAATGCCAGTAAGACTTGATGTTGTTAGTCATAGTTTCAGGCCTGATTTTTAGAAAGCCACTCTACAGATTTTATCTGGGTGTTTTTCATTACATTCTTTCTGGCTTGATTCTGGCAGTTACTGTGATACACATTTGTAGCTCATGATAGCTTTTTTATATGCCCAGCCCCTGATGGTCTTTGCATGCAAATGAAGAACTCTTAATGATCTCTTTCTGTAGAAAAATAGCAAAAACAGAAACACCCCCTTAGAGAGGAACAGATTCGTTCCTCTGCCTTTTTTGATTTTTCAAATGTGAAGATCAGCAAAGATGTGGACTGCAGGAGAAGGAGTTTGTAGAAATAGTAATTGTGCCACCTTTGTCTCACTGCTGTATTTGTACTTCTTAATGATGAAGGTAGTCTTGGAACATTAACAGCTTCTCCTTAGATGTCGGTTTTTGCTCTGGGTGAAACATGATGGGCCTATTTGAATTCATCTTTCCACAGTAAACTTAATAAATTCTAGATTATTCCTTGTTATTGTAATTGCCGTGTATCTTCTCCCAGTTTCTTTTAGGGTCAAGATTCTCTGAAGTGAATACTAATTATGGAAAATTTCTTTTGGTCTGGGGTGACTTCAAAGTCTTTTCTTGTTGACTTTTGTTCCTAGTGTTTTCCTTTTTCAACATTTATAGAATAGGTTCCCCTCTTTACATGTAGAAATAGATAAAGGAACAAGAGTAATCCTTGTGTTTTTGTGAAATGCCCTTCCCATACCCCTTCTTAGATTGTAGTTGCATTTCACTGTGAATGGTTTTCAAAGCTGTTGCTTGAACTTCTGTTTTCCTTAAGTGCAAAGTCATCTCAAGAGCAATATATTTTAATTCTTCCCTAATTATTTTTCTATTTCAGACGATTCAGGAAATTAAAGCTGTTTTGGCAGCACAGTATATTAGATCTGCTATAACCACATTTCATGTGATGTGAGCTGGTCTAAATTCCCTTTTTTATTAGATTAGTGATTCTAAATTAACATATAAATATTTAGTATGCGTTACAGCATAATATATTTAATTTAATTTGCCTTTATGCCTTACCGTACATTTAATAAAGCAATTATTTAACCATTTACTACCAATGAATTATACTATGGTACTGAAATTAATATTGTCTGTAATTCATGAAGATATATTAAGCAAGATGAAAGCATCTTCTTACAGAAGACGACAAGGGCCACATTTAGGCCCTAGTACTGTGGTTATTTTGTCTTTCATTCCTGGGTTTTACATGGAAATTTTTAGAGGAAAATTTAGGAAGTTGGTTTGTAAAACTGAAGAAGTGTACATGGTTTTGCAAATGTGTTACTGTTCACTTCAGGAAACACTTTTGTCTTAAGTCTTAAGCACACAAGGAGATTTTACATACCACGAGTGATGGCAAATGAACCTCAGCAGAACCACAATAAACATCAACTGGTTGCAGCTGCAGAACAGATGACTTGTGTACCACTCCCAAAAGCATTAAGTTGTTGATTGATGCTATGTGAAAAATCTTACCATCTTCAATAGGGTTAGACTTCTCTTTTCAGTAGCATAGATCATCTGGGTTATGTATCATTAGTACATAGGCTAGATGCCACTGAGACTAATCTGTTATAGTGCCTGGTTTCACAATGGCCTGCATTTTCTGCAAAAGTAATATCTGTAAAATTGTTATAGGAACAATCCCATTTTTATCCCTCTTTCTTTTCCTTTTGCTACAGTATGGCTATCCAAGTTGACAAGTTCAATTTTGAGAGCTTCCCAGAATCCCCTACTGATGGGACACAGTTTGCGAATGCAAAGCAGCTGGAAGAAGAAAGGCAACAAGCAAAAGGACTGGAGATTAACAGCAAGCTGGATATTTGCTGGAAAATTATATCCTTTCATAAATACTTGCTTTAAAAATACATAAATAGTGCCCTATGACACATATTTTGTAATTCAACTCAGTTTATAGCAGTGTTACTGAAAAGAAACATAATTAGAACTATGAAGCTTGTCATAATTATAGACTCTTTAAGGTTAATTGTGCTGTATATTATTTGGACGATGCTTGGATCTTACTATAATGGCTTTTTCTGAGTCATTGAGCCTGCCATAAACCCTGTGTGTTTTTCTCAACTTTTAGGGTATTGAGGAAGAACAGTTCAGATTGATAAGTAGTAGTTTTATAGGGTCAAATTTTTCTATTCTCCCCCACACTGAGTAACTGAACCTTGAAGAAATACATGAAACTGGATTTGGACAGTTTTCCTATATTTAATTAAATTTGAGCAAATCAGAATGTATTAAAATAATTTATTTCTGAGTCCTCTTTACAGATCTAGTTTTTAAGGTTTAGAAAAGACTTCCAGACTTCCAGAGGGACCTGGACACGCTTGTGAGG
>NW_009910372.1:0-12584 GCF_000696875.1 Nestor notabilis
CGCACGCTCCCGCGCACTGGAGCCTGGCAGGTCTCAGTAAATATTAATTGTGCTTCTTTTTTTTTTTTTAAAGGCAGAAGGGAGTAATTTCATTACATTAGGGCATCCAATCCATTATGAGCTTTTACCGTCATGTCACTGAAACAATTTCATTAAGCTAAAGGCCTGTAAATCATTGGAGGTCACTGTGCTGCCCTCCGTGACCTCCCAGAATGCCTTTTTTTTCTTTTACTGGAAGTTGGAGTCCTCTGTCCTGACAGTACTAAATCTCCAGGCTTTATCTGCCCAAGAGCTGTGAGAGTGCACAGGGAATATACCAATTCCAAATTAGACTCAACTAATCTAATTTTATAGTCTTTTTATTATTCTAAGCACCAAATGTCTGTGGTGGTTCGATGCCTCTCTGCATTGTTACTGGTCCCATCTGGTAGCCCATTCTATTGAAAGATTTCTGACTAAATACAGATTCTGTCTAACTGCATCAGGGAGAGCAACCCAGTGACAGAAAGCATTATACACACATACACTTAAGACACTATTTAGCTTTAAAATGTGTAATTTAATATTTGGATGGTGGAGTGCTCTCATTTGTCTCCCTGCATATGCATGATTTCAATGCATTTTACAATACACGTGATACAGCAGTACAGCTACATCTGTCTCTTTTGCTTCAAAAATTGAAGATGTAAATTGTAATTTAAAATTCAGTGGTTAAATTTTCTGACATCTGATCCCTCAAACTTTACACTTGCAGGAAAAATATTATTTACCTAGCCATGTGGCAGTGAAATATCTACATTTCATAAAAACAGATGCAGGCTCCTGACTCTATATTATACTGTCCTTTGCACAACGTAAACTGTAGATGTAGTGAGGAATGGACAGTTTGTCCTGTGTGTGTAAAATACCATACAAAAAGATACCAAGATTGCATTTCAGTTTCTGGCTGCTATTAAAAAACACTAAATATATACGCAGAGATAGCAAATGCATTACACCCAAGTATAACATATTTGTATAGTTATACCAACTTCTGTCCAGTTATTTGTTGTACCTAATTTTACGTCTAAATAGACATTTGTCACAACTCTTCTATTATACTACAAAAAAGCACAGACAGAGCAAATATAATCGTTAGGCACCTCTTTTAAGGATTGAGTCTGATCTACTAACATTGAGCATCTTGAATATGCATGGATTTGACAACTACGGGAAACTTGTCCTTTGTGGTTTGTATCCTAATGTAGTCTGGTCTTGATGTAAAGTGCATGAAAACCCATACACCCTGTAAGGTCTACTTCAACCTGACAGATACCGGGATGCACAATCATCCAAAATGGATTTTTCTGTAGCATAAGAGTTCATGGATAGTATATATACATATGTATATAGGTATAGACATACATATTTATGTTCTCTCTGTTTCTCCCACCACCTAGCATAGGTGCTAAAAACTATATATTTTTGACTGCTGGGAGGACCAGTGGCTGCTGAGAGGCTTTTTCTGAAACTCCTGGTTAATTGTGTGGGTTGTTAAAAATTGATTGCTCAAACAGAAAGGATGCTACATTTCAGGAGGGATAAACTGAAAATGAGTGCTGGTTGCACAACTGAGTACTTTACACTTGGTTTTACTAAGCATAAAGCTGGCACATGCTAGCATGACGGAGAGAAAGCAGGGCAATTTCAGAATCACCTCTCTCTTATTCTACGGGAAGTACTATATATTGCCTATTTTTATATGAGTTAGACTATAATACTGATTTTTTTGCCAAATACACTGAAATAAGCAAACAAACCAAGTATTCTGGTCACAAAGAGCTTCATATGAGGTGCACTGAGATTTTTAAAAAACGTTACTCATAGGTTGATTTTTGTTGGAAAAGCATAATGACAATAATATTTCCACAGGTCCAGTCAGCTGGTGCTAACAACCAGGTTTAGTCTGTGATTAACCCGCCTCTGAATGCCCAGAAGACACACACTGAGTACGATAGTAAATAGGGAAAATATTCATCAGATACACACCTTGATTCTGCGTGCCCCATAGAGAAAATCTGCACAGTCTCTGGGGACATCCACACGTTTAATGCTTCTCTGTAACAGAGCTCGCATCTCCTAGTATTTATCACGCTAAAGCATTCACATCTGCATTAAACTCTAAGCATGACAATTTCTTCTCAAAATGAACAGAACTAAACTTAGGTATAACTGGTTTTAAGACCCTTCACCTCCCATTTATTTCTCTACGTGTCAAAACGGAAATTCTATTTCTTTGCCTCTGAAGAGCACTCTGGTGAGTGGTTAAGCAGAGACTAGAGATTTAAGAGTTTCAAGTCTAAACAACTTCTTCTTTCCAAGACAATGCTTAAAGTTTTGAGAAAATTCCACTTCAAGCCTGAAGGCAAAGACAGGTGCTCAACTCACACTTTCATACATCTGAAAATAGAACTCCTGTGATGTGGGCAATGCACAGAAGAGACATACCTAACATCTGTTGAGAAGAACATCTTGGAATCATAGAATAGTTAGGGTTAGGAAGGACCTTAAGGTCATCTAGTTCCAACCCCCCTGCCATGGGTTCTTCTTACCTGAAGAAAACTAACCATGTGCAGAGAAAGTGAAAATTCAACTTTGAAAAAAAGGAAAAAAAAAAAAGAGAAGTCAGTATTTTGGCACAGGTGCCACATACACTTCCTGGAGGAACATGGGACACTGCTCTCCTTTCTTCATCGCTGCCATGTGGATGGAGCACTCGCACACCCGGAGCCCTGCTAACCCAGGCACAGATCAGCTGCTCCAGGCTTACAGGTTAACTTAGAAAACGGTCTCAGCCAGCAGAAACATTTATTCAGATTTAAATGCCATCTCTGTTTGCCAGTGTTCATACCCCTTCTAGAAGATCTTTTTCTCCTTAGTATTACAAACAGGGTGTTAGGCATGTAATGGTGTAATGTAGTGGTGAACAAAGGTCAGACAACACAAGCTCAGATTTAAGAGACAATTTTAACACAAAGTCACTTGTTATACCTCCATTTACTCCTGCCTTTTGAAGGAATACAGCACTTACCGCAGGCTATCTGAAACTACCAAGTGATTCAGCTGCCTCTGAAGAAAATGAGGGTTATCACGTGGAAAATGTGAGCCTCTGTATTTAAAAGACACTAAAGGGTGAATGAAGCCACAGTAACTGAGCTCTGTGAAAGAGCCACACAACTCATGCCACATTATAAGAGCTACAAGCCAAGGCATGAACAAATAAGCACTGCCAAAACTGACCTTCCAAGTTTTTGCTAATGTACATAGACATCTAACTTTCATTTGGGTTAAAGTGTTTGTGTTAAAACCGAAGCTCTCACGCACCAGAGACAAAGCACTGGACCTGGGCTGGGGATGTTGTCAGAAGGGTTCCTGCTCCAACATCAGTAAGAAGAGATCCCAGCCTGGGAAACCCAGCAGCTCATGTGTGATTGCATTACCCACTGTGACCCTCAGAGGCTCCAGGAATCCAAGATCACAACGACAGGCAATTAGCAACCCGGCAGTACCAACAGATACAAAGAGCAATACCAGAAGATCTTGGAGAACGGAGAGAACCATTCAAGCAGGGAAAATACTGAATGGGTATACGGGATTGAGGTGAAGTGTGGCACAGATTAATGCTTAGAAAGAATACAAGAATTTATAAAACCATTTGGAGAATTAGGCACCTTTCACATGGTAAAGCTGTAATACACAATGCTGTATGTAGTATTATACTCCGACTAACCCTGACTAGTCTCAGTTTTCATTAAAAAGTAGCAAAATTATGTGACTAAATTATATGCCACTGATTGATCTCTACCTTTAAAATTGATGTTTTAAAGGAAAAAAAGACATAAATCACCTTTCTATGAAATGACAACACTGATTCCTAATGGATTGATATCACCGGACAATCTATGGGTTGGCCAAGACACCACTTTAACTGTTTAAAACACAATTCCCCTGACAGAGTATAACTCCAGCTTATCCATTTAGATTTGTACATTATCTATCATACATGAAAATAAAATTTCAAGTAACATTTAGAAGGAATAGAATTTTACAATGTTGATTGATATTCTTTTGCCATTTGAAATCATCCTTTAAACACTGAGGTTTGGAAGTTTTGCTAATAACAATAAGGAATATTTACTTTCTAAATGCATTTGAAAGATAAAAATCTCAAGCAACAAAGCTGATACCATTTTAATCATGCTATTAGATTTAAGATTTTGTTTTCTTTTTAAACCAAAACTATTCTAAAAGATTAAAGAAGTAAATTCATCCGGAGCAAAATTTTCCAAAATAGAAATAACCTGATCTTTTACTCACATCAGTACCTACCAGCAGAAGTTAATGTTTAAAATGCTACATCTGTTACTAGCATGCTTCTCTGTAGAGCACCGACTAACCTGATGCCATACATGCTTTCAGTATTTCTCTGCAAGTAGCCGTCCTCACATTTACAAGGAAGAGGTCCTTCAAGCATCATCATTTCACTGTATCATCAGTGTTTTGCACTTTGTTTCAGTGATGGGTTTTTTTTCCATTTACAAACACTAGCAAGGCCACCGCAGAGCTCAAATGTTAATCTGGTTTTAATTACACTGTGATACTTGTTTAATTACTGTAACGTCTTTCTACATTTTGTCCAGAATCTAGTTAAATAATTAAATAAAAGCCTCTGTTAACAAGTACTACAATAAGCACTTTCAGCTTTCTTTGTTTCTCATACTGTTTAGAACAAAAATAAGTGTTAGAATAGTGGTGTATGAAACGACCCTGCTAATGTTACAGATATTTACTGCTACAGATCCCAGATTAAGAAAGAGACATTTCCTCATTAATAAAAGACTTGCATGTTTAACCAGAATGAAAGGAATTTTCAATAGCCATTTCACAGGAAGGTAAATTCACTGTAACTTATTATAGAACTTATAGAATTGTTGTTAGAAAGAAAAGGAACTTGGTTCATTAAATCTCCAAAAGAACCTCAGTTTGCACAATATTTTCCCCAAATCTATTCACTTTTTCCCTAATCCAGACTGCTGGGTCTATGCCACCAATGTCCTGCAAAGTTTAGACCCTAATCCTGCAGCTCTTCATTAACCTGTAAGAACTAGAGAGACCCTCTAGAACATTTATTGTCCAGCCTCCAAAACAGCCCTTATAAAACTTTGAGAATGTTAAAATTTTGAAGGAAAGTGACACCAAGACACCTATGTGAAATTTCTCACATAGCAAACTAAGGGCCTTATGATTAAATTAAATCAATAAAGAAGCACCATAAGTGGTAATAGATGCTCCTTTAAAATAATACTGAATTCAATTCAATTGAAAAAATACAGATTTTTTTCAAAGTGCTTTTCATGCATTTTTCATGTTTAATTTTTCCTCTCTATTGATGCATTACTAAAATCATTCTGTAAGAACTTGCTTGTATTAGAAAACTTAAAGAATGGATACAATAAATTCAACATTAATTCTCAAGTGTAGTAAATGTTCAGAACAGCAGTGACAAAGCTGCTGTGATCAAGCTGAAATCTCGCTCTGGGATTTTTACAAGTGTTCCAAAATTCCTTTTTTTTTCTGTTGCTTCCTAAAGATGTAGTTTTGCCAAAGGCTACGGTTGAAGCATTGTGCAGAAACAGCTCATCTGCATGAAATAACTGGACACAGTCCTGCTCTCTGCTTCAGTTATCATAACGAACCTATGTCACCAGGTTGTTAAACAAGGAGGAAGGAATATCTGACCTGGAGTGGAAGACTTGCTTTTAAATACATACTCTGCAGACTATTCAAAAGTATCAAGTATTTAGTGTAAGTTGTATTATTACATTAACTCACAATTCCAAATGTTACTGTCAAAAAACAGACATCATTCTAGCTTAATGCAAAACGCAAGTGGCAAATGAGCATGCAGACTACTTGTGCCTCTTCCCACAAGGATAATACACACAAAGCCAAGATTTCCTTTCAATATCTGGGGGTTCAGAACAATATTTTTTCTTCTTTCTTTAACTCTCATGGTTGCTGATGTAACAAATAGTGCATACCAAGCGCAGAATGGCTGTCTCCATAGCAATTGGGGCAGGTTTTGCCGTTTCCCTAGTTACTCTTGACTGATAACCATCTGTTGTTCTCCTCTGCCATAGCCCCAAAGGGGAAAAGGGGAAAAAATGACGAAGAAAAGAATGGGTGTTAGAGAGTAGGAAAGTTATTTACTATAGTAGCTTTTACATTTTTCAGAGGGTTTGCTCTTACTTAAACCTTTATTTACTGTTATTTTCAGGTGACAAGTATCAAATAGCACATGTAAAGAAAAGTTTATTCCTAAATGTTACTAATCGTTCACCTTATTAACAGCAGGTTATACTAGGGAATCATACTAGGAATATTAATAGGAAATCATATCATTATGGATGTTACTATGAGACTATGGAAAATCTGAAACTAAGGCACTTATATAGGAAAAAATATGTAGATATTTAAGCTAAATAATCAGTAGACATTTGTAATGTACACAAAGCATGGGGTAGAGCAGTGCAGCATCCACCCAGCAGCTGCATGTGAGATAGAATCACTGAGGCTACTGCTACTTTCCACCTGAACTGCAATAACTGTTGGAAGTTACCTCTGTGGCCATCACTTCCCTCAAACCTTGAAGCCCTTCCTGCCCTTCAGCAAGCTTGTGTGGTGCTGTAGGGGAGACACAGGTACAGCAGGACCGCAGGGGCCAGGCTCCTCCTGCCCGCATTCTTCTTCAAGGACAGCAGTACCACTGCACTTGCACCACGGGCAGCCCCTACGGTCCTGCTGGCCAAGGTCTGCACCAAGATAGGCACCATAACAGGGTCACACAAGGTCTTGGACCATCATGGTATTAGTTACATGGAACTAATAGCACATAAGTCGTGCTCACTGCGAAGGAAAACCAAATAAGCCTCCACAGGAAAGCTGCTACAGCAGATCTATACAGTGCAGGCAACCGGCGTTTGGGCTTCTTCCTTGAAAATGAGGCTGTGTCTATGTACTGGGTAGCAACAAATTCATTACAGAACCAACATGTACAAAAGAAAAAGAATGCTTCATGCTGGAATATTATCATTTGTATCAGCTGTCACAGACAAAGGAAATTTGTTTGGAGCTCTCCTGCTATTGAGGAGCTCCCCACACTGTATTTCTGCAACGTGGCTTCAGTAGGCCAGAGGACTGCAAAACACTGCAGAGCCACACAAGGGGCAATGGCTGGACTTGATGATTCTAAAGGTCTTTTCCTACCTAGTTGACTCTATGATTTTCTATGATCCTAAGGAGGCGCGGCCACTGCTCTGCTGCTTCTTATCGGCAGCGGGACAGGAGATGTACTGGACACAGACGGCATTGCTGCTACTCCGAGGACACCACCAAAGGGCTTTGAGCCCCTGCCAGTGGGAGCTCCAGCAACACAGGGCTGCCCAGGGCTTACCGCGACCAGGGGCTAAAGATGCCTCTGGTACTGCCAGGATAATGGGTGAAGCAGTGTGGTGGTTTAACCCTAAGCAAGGGGGTTGCTTAGCAAAAATCATATTAATTCTGTTGTTTCATTGTTTACACATTTATTTATTTTTACTAATAATGTATGAAATTCAGCTTTGAGAGGAAAACCAGAGCTCTCATGCCTTTAAGATGCTTCGTCTTTTTCAGCAAACATGAAGATTACATGCTGAGATGGAGGCCGTGGCAGAGAGCAAGTGCAACCAACCTCACATTTAAGTGAAAGTAAATGGGCCCAGGGCCAGCCACCAGAAGTACCTATTTTACACAGTTAGGAAGATGACAGAGCAAAAAGGAATCTTGACTTTCAATTTCCAGACATCCGTCCCCTTCAAAGTCACACATTAGACTAAGTCCATCACCCGCAGTCATACCACAAATTGAGGTATGTTTTCAAGCTCTTAAGACAAAAATTAGGAGGAAATTATACCAAAACAGTAAATGTTGTGAGTAAAGACACAGCAGAGCGTCAACCTTGTTACATGGCTGGTAAATTTGGGCAAACCAGTAAAGAGTCTTGTGCTTTGGTGACTTTTTTTTAAAGGAGAAAATTAATATTAATACTTAGTAGATGAATATCCAGATAATTAGCATCTCACACTTACAAACTTTGGTATCTTTGTATAACACACCAATAAATTTCTCAAGCAGATGCTGGTTGATCAGATTGTTTTGAAAAACCAAAATTGTCCAGTTAAAGCTGGAAAAGGAAGAACAGGTTTGAATATCTCAGTGCTCCTGATATGGGTTTCCAGCGCTGATCCTGCTTAGCACAGGCTCGGCAGCTTCTCTACGGGGTTCCAAAGAGCAAACCATTGCATCCTAAATACAGCTGGGATTTTAGGACGAGTAAGTGGCACTCCAGATGATGAAAGGTGTGGTGGGGGCTGCTTCCAGGTTTTTTGGTTGGTTTTACCCCTTTTCTACTCATCAGGCAACAGCAACTTGCCTTTGAGACATGAAATTTAAATTATTCTAGTAATTTCCACTGTAAAATTGGCCACTGACAAATAAGCAATGAAAAACTAGTGTTTTCAAATCTTGTAAGACAAGGAGCCATTTGACTTCGCTACAGCTTTGTCTTGTTCACTGCTTATGTGTCTGGGCACTACCAAAGGCAGGGATTTTGGTTTTAACCTGCAAATGCTCCTAAATGGCTGAGGTCCACATGCAGCTCCAGATTCCAGCTCCTCACTCTATTACACATCTCTGCTTTGTGACTTCTCAGGCCTACTGAAAAATAGCAGCAGACCCAAGTACATCATGTAAGTATGCTCCTAAGGCTGGAACCCTCTTACTGATAAAAACCAAGGCCAGCAATGGATACTATAAAGACATTTGAAATTTGTGTTCCTGTGGTTGTTTCAATGCAATGTTCTGATCCTCAGTTTTTAAGAGTCTTTGTATTTGTCACTTCTTAGCATCACATCTCACTTTGCAAGTCAGATCTGTGGTTGACTTATAATCAATACTGGATAAGCATATGGGCAGGTTCAGATGAGTTGGTGCTAAGGGTGAGAGAGAGACATTAGAATTCAGCCTGAAGCTTCTGAGCTTTTAAGGCATTTACCTCAAACTTCATTCTCATTACTCAAGGCAATGAATTCAAGTTCAACATCCAAATTCCCACTGGAATTACTTCTATACTCGATTGCCTCATATTCGCTTGTTCTCCTATGTGATTTCCAACAAATAAGTTAACATAAGGTGTGCTTTGGATTGCTGCCTTACCAGCTTATGCTACAACAACTTTAATGAAAGGGTGGGTTCTGGTTGTGCACTTCTATGCATTTATTTACATTTGTACTATGTTCATAAAAATAATACTCTGTCCTTTGCTGGGCAATCTGTGCTTACATATGTAACTTATGGAGATACGTAAGTGCTTACTCACACAAGTAAGCAAGTAACAGTCCTGTTACTCTGAGAAGACTGGTAAAAGGGTTCAAATAAGCGCTAAACTTTGCTGGTTTATTACTGTTCCAAAGTGGGGTATCCTCATAAAACAGAGTGTGAAAAAGAAACCAGTGTTCCCGAATCAGGGAGGATCCCTCAATGACAAAGCAGTGACTGTCTACGTGCAGCTTCAGGCCTGGGAGGGTGCTGGGTCACCACCTCACCAGGGGCTAGGAGACTAGTGATGTGAAAGCACCTTTGTCACAGACACCCCACAATGTCAGGAGATCATTTCAGGTTGGAAGAGGGTAAGCTGTGAGCAACTGCAGAATGAAGACCTTCGCCTGGAGGCTGCTCTGGGCCTTACTGCACTGTACGCACTTAACTTCTGAACTTCCACCAAACAGCCTTCTCCAAACTTACATTACAAACTTACTCCCTTTCATTTCAGAGCTGTGAGTATTGCTTTGTCTGCTACATGGTGAGGTCCATGGGGAAGCAAATCTCGTTTCTGTGTGTATTCAGAGCCTCGTGCAAGAGTCCTGAGCAGGCCTGTCTAAAGGTGACTTATCAGCATTGCTGAAGTCCACTCACAGACATGAAATGGTTTTCTGGCAGTTATACATGGATTTGAAGACCTATTCTTCTTCCTCCAGATATTGTTCATATTCAACTTAATCATCCTATGACATTTCATAAAGATGTCATCACACAAACTATGTGACTTGCGTTCTCCTTTGCCATCCACTCTTTTGCCCAAGTCTCCACCAGGTCTGGAACGCTTGCCAAACACATCTACACTATCAATGAAACATCTGCACATAACAAATGAAAGCCCAAAACATTTAATAGGTCATCTACAGAACAAGGAGGGTTAGGAATGAATAACCCAGAGAGAACTGTAGGAAAGGAAAGCAAACAAAGGACCTGATAGATTAAATGTGAACCAAAATTAATGTTGCTTTTGGTTATCTGGGACCAATTTTTAAATACTTTTTAAATAAGAAGTGCTATGGAAATACACAGCAAATCAGATCACAGATGATGACAAAAAAGCCATTTTGTTTGATTGTTTTCAAGCCAGCCAAATTCATGTCATGTGTGAAATGTTTATCACCCAGGGTAAGGACAGCAATCCATCCTGCAGATTTATGTTTGCAAGCATTCTGCAACAAATGCTCCAATTTGAACACCCTTATGAACCACAAGCATCCAATATGTTTGGACCACTACATTCAGTTTTTGTTAGCAGATCTTTAACTTGGTGAACAGCATTTTAGCAAAGAAGTGTGGCACTGCTGTGCATCCTGCAGGAACAGGGCACAGAGCATATGTGACAACTCTTCTGCATATTCACCAGGGGGCTTGTGTTCCCACCTACATGAAAGCATAGGTCTATTTCTTTTAATTCATAAAAGAAAATGTCATCCATCTATTTCAGGCATTTATGTGACCGCTGTAGTACTGAAGTCCCTCACCCTTTAATGTATTTACTCCTCCTCCCGCGGATGCCCAGCTGTCAGCAGCACAGTGAAGTTTTACAGCACTGCAGGAACTGAACGCAGCACTTCCAGTTCCACTAACTTGCATCATTTCTAAATTCAAATCAGCTTCCCTGGCCTCAGGACATGCAAAGTACCAACACACTCACAGAACAGGGAGAGTTTATATCCAAAGCGCTGAACACCACTAGCTGCAATACAGTCACTGATAATGTTACTATTGTCACGTTTATAAAGATAGAGGTGAAGCGTGTGCAACAGCACTAGTGTTTTACTGAAGTGCAGTACTTAAAAGTAAAAATATCATCAAACCCCTTATTACTGGCAACTGAGACCCTCACATAAGTTTAGCTCTTAGATAGAACTTAAAAGCAGCCTAACAGGTGCCGAAGTCTTTCTTTCAGCTTTTCTTCTGGATTGCTATTCATTTGAGAGATAAGTGCTGGACCATGAATAACTTAACCCTGGATGTGGAACTTTACAGTTTAGAAAGCTTCACACCAAGGGACAACCATAATCTCCAAGACAATACACATTGCAAAAAACAGGACGATAGATCACCCTCAAAGGGCTTCTTTTCACCTTGCAGGAGACTTGAGTAAGGTAACTCAAAAGCTTGTATTTATCTATAAATGCAGGACTTCTAGTGAAAAGAAATGTGAAATATTCCATTTAAACATGGCAAAAACAGCATCATGAAATTACTCCATCCCAATTTAAAAAGGAAACAAAATATAGGTAAAAGATGGCTTATCATTAAAATATTGTTGGTATTATTACCTAATTTTATACCTTACATCTAACATCAACAGGAAATATTGCACAGGCAGGTTATATACATAATTTCCTAAAATTTATAACTCCAAGATTTTTCTCCACAAATTGCTAAGTTTTGTTTTAAGAAGATTTTCATTTTGAAATTAACAGGTGATCTTAGACGTGGTGATTTCTTAAATATCAGTGATTACATGTCTGAACTGTTCCTTCACATTTACTTACCAGCAACTGAATAATGATTCTACAAGTCTGACAAAATTGAAACCATTAACTAAGAATCTTACAAGTTAACTTAATCCATATGACTTGAAATTTTCTTGCTAGGGGGTATTTTTTTATTAGTATTTTTTCCTGACATTAGTCTATAAATATATTCCTGGCAGAGGCAGCTGCTTCCTCTGCCAGGATTGTTTTAACAAAAAGGCAGTCATGTGCAAGAGAACTTTTACTCCCCAGCAGGATTAGGCAGCAAGTTGGGATCAAAAGAGCATAGCAGTTACCTTGCCTGACCCTTTAACCAAAATCTCAACCATCTAATTCATACTGAAATGTGACAGAACTGAAATGAAACGGCCACAAAAAGCCTTGCTTTTTCTTTCTTGCAATCAAAGCAACAAATCTTTTGTAAGTAGGTAAAGAGGATACCTGCACAACTGGCTTCCCAGACATTCCTCTCATCCTTCTCAGTCATCCTCCTGAGAGTGCTGCTTGCCTAACTTATTGGCAAGAGCTTGCTGCTATCCCCCAGCCTGCACATTAACCCTTAACGATGCTTTCCAGCTGCTCCACAAGCAGTGAGAGCTCCACATCTTTGAAAAGCAAAGTGAACTGAAGGCAGAAAGCTAAAAA
>NW_009910373.1:0-6308 GCF_000696875.1 Nestor notabilis
GGGCTCTTCCCGGCACCGTCACGGTGATAGCCCGCTCCGCCGCAGGGACTGCCGCAGGCTCCCCGGCTTGTGTCTCAGCGCCGAGCAGCCTAGTGCAAAGGGGGTGGGTGGGAAAAAGTTTCCTATCTTTAATTCTTTGCAAAGCGTGAGCAACAGCGGGTTTGCTGAAGTCCATGACGACAGCAGACAGAGAATTAGATCTTTTCCCGTTCCTAAGGTAATTCCCTAGAAGGCTGAGAGAAGGAGAGAATCAATGAGAGGCCTTTTCCACTAATAGTCCATTGAATTACATTTTCAAAAGGATGTTATTACAGTTACATTGAACTGGGAATCCCCCTGGGTCAGCAGAAAGTATATGGTCCCTAGACATTTCCTAGACAAAGCCCCCATTTTACTGACCGGAATAAACTATGTTTCTCTGTCAATATTGGCATTGACAGAAAGTAAAAATGTCAACTATAAATACATATAAAATAAGGATTGTCAGCAGAACAAGCAACCTAACCTACTATTATAGAGGGGACAAGATAGAAAGACCTGACACGAAGTTGGGACATGACTTTGGCACTTGCACCTGGTAGTTTATCCTGACATTCAGGGTTTTGTCAGCTCTTTGCTTTTGTGTGAGGACATTAAATTACCCCTGAAATGGCTCTAAACATCATGAAGCACAGTGCTGCAAAACCTGTCTTAGAATGGAAATCCAAATCCTGAGACTGTCTGTGTCCTGATAGATGGTATCATCAGGGCCACTGAGGAATTTAATTTCTGTTAATACCAATGTGATTTGTTGAAGTGCCTCATTTGTTCTTGCTAAGTTATTGAGAAGCAGTTAATGAGAAGAAGTTAGATGTTTTCTGATTCTTTTAACTTCCTCTTTTTACTTTCTTTTCATTTTAGAGGACATCTCTAGTAACAGCCTCCATGCTTAGTGAAGGTGGATAAAACTCCTTCTGTGATTTCTGTGTAGCATTTCTCAGCAAGAATGGGCTTCCTCAGCACAAACCTTGGGCTGCACCCGGATCTTTGCTCCCAAGAGTGCTCACTCTGATAACCATCCTCTGCTTCATTTTGTTTTCCCAAACCCATCAATTTATAGTCCATGAAAATACAAAACGTGTTGTCCTTTCTGCACCTTCTTCTCTGTGCAAGGACTACTTTGAAGATTGGGATTTGCTATCCTTTTCCTTGACAAAGATTTCCGAGGGCCAGGTATGTAGAAGTCCAAGAGATTGTTTAGAGTTAGATTAGCTAGATTTCTCCTCTCTCTAGACACCTCTGCCTCAAATTAGGCTACCCTAACAATGCATTAACTGCAGTGCTGCCTTATCCACAGTTTAGGAGAGGAATCTTTAAAGAAGCAGCAATAAACCACACCCTATGTGTGCAGTCATTATTCAGAATTTGGAAATCTGGCTACTCAAAGAATAGTTGGGCAAATATTCTTTTGTACCCTGCAGATCTTAAATTAAGAAGCTGACCTTCCAGCTCTTTCTATAGGAGGAAGGGCAGTGAGCTGCCCTCCTTTGTGATGCCTTTCAGTGCCTATTTTTTTCATTATTGAAATGCATTTTTTTGTTTTCCAGCTTGTGTTTTTCCAGCTTCAGGTTCCTGGTTCCTGTTATGGCTCTCACAGATAAAAGTCTTGCTTTAGCAGCTGTCTTCAGTGTAGGTACTCTAAATGATGCAGCAAGAACTTGCCTGCTTTATTCAAATAAATTAACAGATCAAGTCTCTTGGTCTCCTGTTCTTTTGTAAGACAGTTTTCAAGAATCATTCCTTGCTGCAGTCGGTTTTCCAATCTGCAAGAAGGAGAGGGAGTATTAGATAGAGCTGGATGCAGTGGGTTGTGGTAGAAGTCCCTCCATTGCAGGATACTGGACGATGAGGTGAAATGGACTGGGAGGGGTAGGGGTGG
Source organism: Nestor notabilis (assembly GCF_000696875.1). Taxonomy (NCBI): domain Eukaryota; kingdom Metazoa; phylum Chordata; class Aves; order Psittaciformes; family Psittacidae; genus Nestor; species Nestor notabilis. The sequence continues at coordinate 1,919 of NW_009910373.1, forward strand.
GAAGATAAGGGAGCAAAATAGAAAAAACTTAAGGGTATAGGAAGGCATTGCTGTTTTTCAAAGCTTCACAAACTCCTGCTAATGATTCAGGTAATCATAGAATCATAATCATGTGGTATCTTTCAGCTCCTCAAACTTGACTTCTTCTCATAGAGGTTTAAATATGTTCATGGTCTCCCTCTAAGACTACTCAGGCTCATTAATTAGTGCTATGCATTAAGTGCCCCGTTGAGCTCCTGTTTGGCTTGACCAACAGCAGAAGTAAGAATTAGGAGTCTTTCAGAGTTACTAATGCCTAGTGCCAGAACGAGATGCTACTTGGAGGTGGTGGTGGTGTGTTAACAGAAATATCCTCTCTGTCCTACCCATGGGCTTTAATTTGCAGGGAAGTTAGATGAAGCTAACACTGTAATCACCACTGAGGTGCTCAGGGAAATTCATATCTGCAGAGGTATGGTCTCAGGCTTTCTGCAGCTGTAGCCAGACATCATGACCTCAGTGCAGTGCGCATCTGATATTTTCATATTTTTGTTTTTAAAGCCTTAAATAAAACAAGCCATAATGGCTGTAGGCATAGTCTATGTGTAAAGGGGGCATTTTCTGGCAGGAATACTGATCAAGTGTGCTGGCAAAGTGCCCTTAGTACAGATGCTTCTTGTATTAGTAAAACTGTGCTTTTGTCAGTGCAGCTTATTTTAGTTCATTTGAGCTGCACAAGTTATACAGGTGAATGCACATTTATGTGTCCATAAGGGGGGTTGATTTCCAGATGAGGTATAATATGGTGTTCTATTTGGCTGACCTATATAAGCAGGCAGAAACCGTAATGCAGGAATGATGCTGCTTAAAAAAACCGCAGAAAATTTGAATAATCTGAAAAGAAGTGTCTGAAAAAGCTGCAGTGGCAGCCGGAGACCCTGGCTCAGTGTAAACCTCAGAGAGACACAATATGTCCCTTTTGCTACTTGGTAATTATCCATCTACAACCATGCTAACTCTTTTTAGTCAGACATGACTTTGGGAGCTGTTGTTCACTTGGCCATCTGCAAGTGCTCAAATTAAGGCAGTATACAGTATACAAGAGCTTGCTCCCCCAATACTGTTCTTTTTAGGTGGCATCATCTTGCCAAATTTTCTGGGAAATGGCTACTTCCAGGCAGATGGCAGGAGTTGCAGGAAGCTGTGGAACCAGCTGATGTGGGAGCCACTAGATCTCATAGACACAAGATACCTCTGATCATCTGTCCCAGCTCCTCCTGAGTTTAAGACTATACCCCCTCTTTTTTTTTACTGTGCTGCTTCAGCACTTTTTATTTTCCCATTTGAAGCAAAAGCATTCTGGTGAGTGCTTGGGAGAGCACTGCAACAGCAGATGGCACAGAACAGGAATGACAGTTGTGAAAGTGTTTTGTGGGCAACGCACTGTAACTCCATGCTGAAGTATCAAGGGCAGAGGTCTCAGCTCTGTTGCTGCCAAGAGTAATATGAATTTCTCTGTGACTTCTCTGGTGGTGAATCTAGCCTCTAGAGTGATGGCAGGAGTCGGCTACTGTCATGGTTAACCCCAGCCAGCAACTAGAAAGAAAATAAACTATATTCCAACCAAAAATGTGACAGCTGTGTATATTGATTGAAAGCTGTGAAACATCTCCAACTCTATTGAAGCCAATCAGTCTTTGTATTGACTTAGACTTTGGATGAGGACCTGTGTAACTGCTGCTTTGACCTGTGTGCAGACACCTGTTATACCTGTCAAATAGTCGGTGCTCACATGACTCTTGTGTTTCTTGGCTGTTAATCTTAAAGTACATGTTATTGTATTTTCATACTGCTCCCATGTGTGTGGATCAGCTTGTCTGATCTGGAGAGACAGATTACATCCACCTGAGGAATAAACTTTCTGGACCAGTGCAGTTCTACCCTGTGTATTCCCCGGGTGCTGGCTAACAGTCCCTGTTTGGCCCTAGAATAATTAATGAGTAATTCAGCTCATTTACTGCCACTCAGCAGAAAACAGAGGTAATCTTTTAAGGACATAGCTTTTCGTTTCCAGTGATATCTTCTACTCTTCACGTTTCTTTTCCTTCTTGCTGTCATCCTCTGAAGCTTATGCTTTTCTCTCTTCTGCAATACTAGTCTTAATGCCATGTTCCCTCCTCACGGTCTTCCCTTCCCTTTTGTCTTCTCTCCCTGGGATAGAACTGGTTTTGGTTCCTTGTTCTTTTCTCCCTACCATGCGGTGTGGTACGAGTAATACCAAATCCTGCTTCTCAGTTATTAATTTTTCATATCAGTCCAGCAAAAAGCTGGACTGAAGTGAAAAATTGGACATGGTGTGTTTTATGTTCAAACAACAGGGAGTTATAATAAGGCAAAGATATAAAACTGTCATGTATGATTAAATATAAATAAGTCTAATGGAGGATATACTGTTTATCTATTTATATCAGTATCTCCAAGCATTTTCTAATGCTTGATTCTAATATTTTCAGGCTGAATTTGACAGAAAAAGATATCCGCCAAACCACATTATCTTAGTATTGAAAGTTGATCACTGTATGTCCTAGACCACATTCAGGGAAAATATGGATCTCTCTTGCATTAAACGGTTCAGCCCTTCCGGTCTGTATCCATTAACACAGATCATAGCTTTTAAAGTGCATAGACAGCAGTATTAAATCTGTACTATTCAAGGCATGCCCTGTTTTGTGCACATTAGGCTACCACTGTTAGGATCAGAGTGGTTACTAGGTCACTTGGTAACTGGGGCAAAGACATTGTAAATGATTGCTATTGTATATTTTCAGAAATTAAAATATTTTACAAAACCAGGTCACAGAAAAAAAACCAAAACCCAACAAACCTAAACAACAAAAAACCCCCAAAGTGACTGCTGTCTATTGTGGTTCTTTATATTTGAACCTCTCTGTCCTGGTTTAAGGACTGTGCCCATGACTGAGCATCTAGAAGAATTTCTTCTCTGATTCTCACAGCACAAAGTTGGGGACTGTCTAAACTCATGTTTGTGAACACGTTTGTGTTCTCTTTAAGTAGTATAAAATATCACCATTTTCGTTAATCATCCTATTCGAAGTCGTATGACACCAGGTTTTTTTCCTGTTGGTATGTTTCTGGTTACATTTGGATCAGTTGTTGAACCAGAAGTTGGTTTGTATCATAATCCTGAAGGATTTCAGATCTGATCACCCTTCAATGAATTCTTATTTCTTTGTCCTTTTTTAGCTCTGGGTGCTCATAAAGCTTTGTTACACACTTATAGCAGTTTGTTACAGACTATCAACTTCTGCCAGTCTTCATTGCCTAGAAACACAAATTAATTCTGCATAAAACTGGGAAAAGATAGTTCATGTTATATATACGTATGGGTGTAAGCTGTGTGTTACATTAAACAATGAATGGCTTAAAAAATCTATAACCTTTTGGAATGAAACAAGAAATTTGACCTAAATCATACCCCCTAGTGTGCAGTTAGCTATTCATGTACGTAATCTGCTGCACTTGGCAAAGCCTGTGAATGCTGTATCCCTGCCTTTCACTATCTCCATAGGAGTAATAATAATGAAAAAAAATTTGTGCTGATGGGATAGGAGGGTATTGTACTGGAGACAAAAAACCAAAACAAAACAGTGATGCCATTCTCTGTTTGTACTGAAAGAGCCCGTGGGAAAACTGTCCCATTATTTCCCACAATATTTTCTTTTTCACAGAAAGTTGAATAGCAATAGCAAGAAGACACAGGAAAGCTGAGCTTCTCAGCAATTATGGGCCCTTCAAGTGTATTAAAAACACCCTCTGCAAAGTCAGTATTTTTATGTGATAATTATAAAATATATACCGTTAGGTTTTTTCTCATATGTTTAAAGCATACAACTGAAAAAAATAGTAAATTATGTTCACTGGAAGGGGCTAAGATGGAAAGAAAAAAAAAGGTGTTCTCCAGACCTTTTACAGCAGCCCTTACTTTATGTGCATAACACTTACTGGGTTTTATTGTTTACTTATCAATGAATCAGTGGAGAGGGAAGTAGAAAACTGCAGACAGCCATATTGCCTTAGAAACATAAGAGTCTTTTCAAACAAAATTAAAATATAATGCAGTATTAGTCTTACTCCATACTACTGTTGATTTTGAAGTCTTTAGATGAAGATCATGCCTCATCAGTGTTGATTCAGTAAACTTTTAATTAAAGTTCTTAAAGTTTAATTACAAGTTCTTCCCAAGAAAGTTTCTGATCTCATCAAACTAAATGATGGATTACTTGTAAGTATAATTAGAGCCAGTAGCCTCCCATTTTTTGTATTATTTTTCTTTAAATACTGTATATATATATGTAAAGCAATAATACTGCTGTGCTTCCATATTATATTA